>NW_015387522.1:180793-281842 GCF_001527695.2 Protobothrops mucrosquamatus | reverse complement strand
TCTAGCACCTTAGGAGAAAACATAATAGTGAAAAAGAAGAAAAGAGTAAAAAGAGAAACTATTTGTAATGTGCTTCTCATTTTAAAACTAAATTGATAGCATCATAGACTTGGAAGAGATCATAAAGACCATTAATTCAAATTAAGACCTTCTAATAGATGAGTTTCCAGGCCCTGGAACAACAACAACAAAAGCCCACCTCCTTTGTATTTGATAATGATTGATTCCACTACCACATTTATTTATTTATTTACTTTTATTCAGCCTTTATGATTTTTGCAAATAGGTCAAGAAAGCAAACTTATCCAGCACACCTTCCTCCTTCTGTTTTCCCCAGGACAACCACCTTATAGGGTGATTTGGGCTGAGAGAGAGTGACTGGCCCAAGATGGCTTTCATGGCCAAGATGGGACTAGAAGTCAAGGTCTCTGATTTTCTAGCCTGGTGTCTTAACTATTAGACCAAACTGACTCTCCTATGTTTCACCCATATGCCTGGGAAGTTTTAAAAATTAGATTGTAATAGTTGGTGATGGATTTCTCCTGATTCTGGTATTTTCCCTTACTAGAAAAAAAGATATAAAGAAGAGAAGACTGATCTGTTCCACAAGACATTTGAATGGTAGCACAATTAATGTCATGGTTCCGACAGATGAAACCCTTCAAAAGAACTTCGAAGCATTATTTTCCTAAAAAAACTTTTATTCAGGAAACGAAATATCGGCACTACATAGTTGAACCCAAAAAATAAATTCCCCTCCCCTGGATACAAAATAACAAAGTACAATTCCCACCCCCAATAAACAGTCATAAATCACATTCCCCAATTAGCTTGAAGCGCGGGCTTTCTCCGGAGCCCTCCAGCCCCTCAAAACGTTATCAGCTCTGGACCCAGTTTGTCCTTGGATTCCCACGGCAGAATTATTATTATTATTATGACTAACTGAACTCTCATTCCAATCCCCCCTCCCAGCACCAACTAATTCTAAAAGCATAGAGAAAATGGCTGCATTTTCATCTGTTGTCAAAGCAAGAACATCCAATGTTAGCAGCGTTGACAATTAGCTTTCAAATTTCTGAGTAGGTTTTTAAATAAAACTATGGTTATAATAGTTAAATAAAAGTATGATTAGAGGTGTTATCGGTGGTTTCATCTCATGATATAGAACAGCCATCTGAATCATCATCAGTGGTTGGATAAATGCAATGCACTATTTCATTTTTTCCTCTCAGTTTGATGTAACATAGAAATGTTTTTCAAAAGAGAAAAGAATTTTAGAAAAATGAACCTAGAAGTTCTAGATGAATTATGTAACAAACATAAATAGAAACAGGAAAAAAGCTTCTTGGAGACATAAGGGACAAGGCCTTTTCAGTGGTGACCCATACTGTATTTATGGAACTCTCTCATTGTGAGCAATTTTAACTCTTTCCTTTGTTTTCTTGTTAAGTATGCTCTAAAATGGTTCTTACTTCATTCTGCATATGATAGGATATTGACTCTAATTGAAATGGTAGATAGTATTTTTTCTGATCTATTATTGCAAATACATGTAGCCTCGACTTACAACCATTTGTTTAGTGACTGTTCAAAGTTACAACAGCATTGAAAAAAGTGATTTATGACTAGTTTTCACAGCTTTGACTGTTGTAACAGTCCCATGGTCATGTGATCAAAATTCAGATGCTTGGCAATTAACTCATATTTATGATGGTTGCAGTGTCCTGGAGTCATGTGATCACCTTTTCAAACTTTTTGAGAAGCAAAGTCAATTGGGAAGCCAGATTTACTTAACAACTGTGTTACTAACTTAACAATTGCAGTGATTCACTTAACAACTGTGGCAAGAAAGATCATAAAATGGGGCAAAACTCATTTAATAACTGTCTTGCTTAGCTACAGAAATTCTGGGCTCAATTTTAGTCCTAAGTCGAGGACTACTTGTACTTGATCTGTATGCATGATTAAATTCCTACCTTTGCCAGAACCAAATCTGCTCATCCCATGAGAACATATACGGAAGTGAGAGAGACATGGATAAGACAGCAGGCCTTTTTTGTGGTGGCCCCCAAGGTTGGAACTCCTTTCTTCCAGATTTCCAAAATGTTCTCTTCCTCACAGTTTTTAGAAGACCTTTACAGACAATTTTACAGTCCTAACTAAATCTAATTGGTATCCATAATGTAGGGGATGGATTTATTATTATTGTTGCTTTTTATCACTTTGATTTGTTCCTATCATTGTTTTTATAAATTCAGTGTAAACCCCACCCAAAGTCTTTTGATTTGGGCCAACCTCATAATAAAGATAAAACAAACAAACAATTTCATCATGTTTTGTGCTTGGAAAACAACTCATATTTTGAAAGGCGGTTTATAAATCTTTTAAAATAGATTAAAAGAAGTGTCCAGAATTTGGATGATGGTATCTTTGTGTTAATGCTTTTTCTCTCTTTAACAAAAAGTTAAAATCCAAATGATGAAGGTATTTTTATTGGGTTGAATTGAAGAGTCATGGGTCACACTTCCGCTGACCCAGATGAGTTTGTATTTGCCTTTTCAAACCTGAGAATTCCTTCGATACCACAAACAGTATTGCTGGTATCTGGTATACGTTACAACACAGCTCTAGGAACAGTATTTGCAACAGAAAACTTATGGTTTTTTGGTGCAAGGAAACTTTTGACATACTCACTGGGCTTTGAGCAATATCTTTTTACTATTTGCAGTCTTAACAGTCCTGTAAAAGATGGATTAAGAGAGTAGGATATCATGACAAAATCAAGAAAGCTAACAAACAAGAAATAACAAAAGGGGCACTCTCAGCAATGCTTCTTTTCTTTCATTTACAAATTGACTTGTCAAATATTTCACTTTTTCAGAAATTTCATAGCTTGTATCTGCTCCTAGAAGATATTGTCACCATGTTGATATTTATGTGATAAAATGCAACGCACAACCTTGTGCCTCTCTCATGCAATTGGTAGCTAATAATCCCCTTAGCAGTTATAATCCTCTTCAGACACATTTCGGGTTTGAGCCTGATCTGGTATTTTCATTTTAATTATCTGACTCATCCTTTGAGTCACCTAATATTCAGACAAAGGATCATATATTCTACTTGTTACTGAAATATCTTCAGTAAAAAGGTTATTTGCCAATTTTGGCTTGAAGCACAAGGGTAAATAGGTTAGCCAGTGCTGGGCTTGACCTAATGATAAATGTTTTCATTTCATTTTCTTTGACAAATATGTTTGATGCTGTGTAAAAAGATTGTTCTTTTCTTTGTCTCCTGAGTATGCAAGGATTGTATCCAGATAGACTGCTAACATATCTGCAAATCTTGTCTATCTCTGCCATTTCTGTTGTGGAATTCCTGCCATTTTTGTTTCAATTTTGTGGACTTTTACATAGTCCCTATATCTATAGATTTTCTTTCCCCAGAATGATTTAAACAGAATATGCTGAATGAGAGCATTTATCACTCTTTGAGAAGATAGCTGTCAGACTATTCAGAATAGGTGCTAACTGACAATGGAGTTAATATTTTTGGAATTTATGATCTTATTTATTTATTTATTATTTAAATTTATATACCCCCCTATCTCCTTTACGGGACTCAGGGCGGTGAACAGGCAATAATAAAAATCACAGTAAATATTACATAAAAGCCTGCTCTAAAATATAAAACCCCTAACAAAACCCAATCAAAACTACGCCAGGCCGGCCGCATGGAACAGATGAGTTTTCAGGGCTCGGCGGAAGAGGCGCAGGTCCGCAATTGTACGTAGGTCGGGGGGCAGGTCATTCCAGAGGGCAGGAGCTGCCACAGAGAAGGCTCTCCCCCTGGGGGTCACCAGCTGGCATTGGCTGGCCGACGGTACCCTAACGAGGCCCTCTCTGTGGGAGCGGACTGGTCGAAGGGAGATATTTGGTAGGAGGCGGTCCTGCAAATACCTAGGTCCATTGCCATGGAGCGCTTTAAAAGTTGTTACTAACACCTTGAAGCGTACCCGGAAGGCCACTGGCAGCCAGTGCACTCGCGCAGGAGAGGTGTTACATGGGAGCATCTAGAGGCCCCCAAAATCCCCCGCGCAGCCACATTCTGAACTAGCTGGAGCCTCCAGGTGCACCTCAAGGGGAGCCCCATGTAGAGAGCATTGCAATAGTCCAGGCGGGAAATGAGGGCTTGAGTGACCGTGCGTAGGGCGTCCCGATCCCGAAAGGGGCGCAACTGGCGTATCAGGCGAGCCTGATGAAAAGCCCCCCCTGGCCACGGCCGTCACATGATCGTCTAAAGACAGCCGAGCATCCAGGAGGACGCCCAGGTTGCGGGCCCTCTTTGCGGGAGCTAATGACTCCCCCCCGATAGCCAGAGATGGAACCAACTGGCTATGACGTGACGCCGGAAACCACAGCCACTCGGTTTTGGACTGGTTGAGTCGAAGCCTGTTCCTCCCCATCCAGACTCGCACGGCCTCCAGGCACCGGGACATCACTTCCGCGGCATCGTTGGGGTGGTCTGGGGTGGAGATGTACAGCTGGGTGTCATCTGCGTACTGATGAAACTCCACCCCGAAACCACGGATGATCTCACCCAGTGATGATCACTCATCTTGATTCTAATCTTCCATTTCTGGCTAATATTTTCCACATGCAAATTATTTCACTATAACTGATTTTTAAAAATAATCTAGTATGATTAAATATCCAGTTTAAGTTTCAAATGAATAATGGGGGGGAGGGGGAATTCTATTCAAACTGCTGGAAGCAAAACTGCTTTCTAAACATTAGATAATTTGGATAAATTGCTCATTGGTGGAGTGTGAAGTAGCTAAGTGACTTTCCTGCCTTTCATTGTCAGTCATCTTTCCAGAAACTTGAAATTTCCCACACATTTTGATTTTAAGGTAGATTAGGAGAGAATTTGTTGTTGTTTGGATTTGGAAGTTGGGCAATGAGAGTGGCTTCATGATGATGGCAAAATATAGGATAAAAAGACCACATCAGCAGTATAGCACTTGCTGTTATAGCCAGTGCTAAAGCAAGCTCAAAATCACCTCCAAGGTAAAATTCAAAGAAATTTTCAATGGGAAGAAGGCAACTTGTGAGGCAGAGTCAACAGAACTGTATGTTGAATTGTGTTACTGTTAATCATCCAGAATGGCAGTAGACATATGATAAATAAAACTCACATATGGGCTACTGAAAAGCATAAGAATTTCAGCATTACAACTACAATATTGAAACAGAAAAGTCAGCGAAAATCAGGTCTGAAGACAGAAAATTAAGCAAAAATCTCTCAGAAACAGGTTCTCTGTCACCTTATAAATGCCCATATATAACATTCATTGAATGGATTCATTTTATCTACAACATCAGAAACATAGCAGGCTTCCTCTGAGATGTTTAGAGATGGATGGTTCTTCTAGTTTGTTCATTGCCATTGGCAAGGCTCTTCATTGTCCCATTCACTGTTTAGGATCACTTTTCTTTTACTTTGAGTGTTAAACCATATATAATGCACAGAAATACAATAAACAAGGTTTCCATTTCCCAGTTCTATGGTGATGCATAGATTCAGAACAAATATTGGGATTAGTAAGACCACCAAACCTGGTTGCTGTTTTTATCTGTGCAAATTAGTCTGTATAGTGTACATGCTTTTGAATTTGGCTACCGTACCTTAATATCACAGATAGTGCTTAAAGAAAGAGATGTAAGTTTGATGGTGGTTAACCTTTGGTGGTACAGAATTTTGTTCTGCTGGCAAATTTCTCTTGCTTGATCCCATTTCTGGAAGTTGCTGTGAAGATGAGGATTGCGCTTGTCTGGAACTAGCCACAGATCTCTTTGGTATCTCTTGATTGTTCTCTGTTGCTCTAATAATACAAAACAGCAAAAATATTGTATTGCATTTCCTGTAGAATTGCTCGTTCTAATCATTCCTTCTGATCATTTTATTCAATTCACACTTGGGACTAACTTATAGCAACAGAGAATTTAGCCTTGAGTGTTTTCATAGAGAAAATTTTGTTAGCTTGCTACAAAGTTTAAGTTTAAACATATACACTTTACTTTCCAGGGGCTACTTTTTTGTAAATAGTTTGAAACTTGCTTAGGAAATTTTTATTTACTGAAATTATCAGAAGGTAAAGGTAATAAATAGGATTTTCATTTCTTTTTCTCTTTCTTTTTAGGTATTGGCATTCTGAAATTAATAATACCTTCAGATTTGGGGGCATATATGGAATATTTGCATTGAGTTACTTACTTATCTGCAATTGTTTCAGAATAAGGGGCTAATTTGAAGTGGCTGTTTTTGACAAGATCTCAAAATTCTGAGCACAAAACCTAAGTTTTATTTCTGTTTCTGTTTTTGGGATGCTAATATTTATTTTTTTTTCAGATAAAGATATAAACATCTTTTTTTCACACAGCTGCTATGGAGACATACATCAACATTAGGCAATATTTGACTTTCTCAGAAAGTTCAAAAGGTTACTGTTGTCGATTTCCTGTCACAGCAGTTGGACTGCTTTTGTACAGCAAAGGTTTTATTTGCAAACTTTAGTGCCCACCCATAGAGCTTGATATCCATTCAATGACATGCAAATGAATCACTCCACCACAAAATTTGGCGGCATGTCTTCCAGCAAGTTTTTTCACCTTGGTTTCATTTTGGTCAGTATTGGCAAATTCTGTAACTGACTAAACATTATTCATTATGAGCATGTATCATCATTTAATTAAACTTATGGTACTTTTATTCACCTCTGTACAAATCATGATCAGCACAATGTATTGTGACCTCTCTTGTACTTGACACTCTCAGTGTTTTCACAACTCCAGGAAGCAAGCCATAAGTGAAAAGCTATTTTTAGGCTTGGTGGGCCATCGTACTTAGTTGTTGTGGTTTCTTTGGTTTAGATAGTCACAAGTTGTAGAAGATTGACTAACATCCTGTCTAACACTACATTTAAATCTAAATTTCATACAAAAAAAATCTTTTATAGAAGAGACTTCTGCTTTTCTACCTTATTTTCACGATGTCTGATAATTTCTTTTGAATTTCTCTTGGTAGTGTCATATTTTATTGCTGAAGGTGGCTGAAGATGCTAATAGCTAGGGTTCCTGTACACTCTTACACAGCTTCCCATCATTCTGAAATCTTTTTGGCTATCCATAATTTGCAATGTAAAAAGACCCATGAGGAGTATCTTTATTATGTTTTCTCTTTGGCATTATTGAAATGTGGAAATTATTCAGTTACATATATTAGAGAGATTATTGCATAACGAAGGATAGAAAATCACATATTTCCTTATAAGTCCGCTAACTATGTATGTGTAGGTTTGTATCTTAAACTTATAATTAGAGTTTATTAATAGTGTTTGCTTGCCATTAAAGCAAAACTAACAAAAAGGATTCATCAGCGCTTCCACTTATCAATGTTGAAAAACAATAACCATTATAATAGCAATAAATACTATCCTTTGAACATATGTAATTTTTCATTTTAAAATCAGTTATGACTAGAGAAATAAAATACTATTTGTTTCTTTGGCTTGATGCTGAACATATTTACTTGGGAGAAGGCACCACTTTCTTTTCATTTAAAAAAAGAGAATATATATATTGAATAAAAACAATAGAAGGAACATCTGTTAGTGCCTGTCAGCCTACGCCTTGACTAGAAAATTGCAGAGTCATCCTAGCATTGGATGGCCTTATATATTTCATAAATAAATGGTATTAAAATATACATGGTATGCAGCTGTGTGACAGTGTTTAGTAAACTATGAAAGACAATCCCACATAGAGTAAACTATTAGTGTTAAGCCTTGAGGTTACTGTCACTTTCCCTATAACATTAATGTCATTATCTTCCTGAAAGGGATGCAGCTGGCGTATCATCTGAACCTGATAACAGACATTTTGACTATTTCTCAATTTGTCAAACTTCAAAGCATACACTGCAATCCACTTTGTCTCTCCAGATGTAGATTACATATATTTTGGGTCATTCTTTTTTCTGACTTGAGAATGGGTTCAGAGATAGATAGCACCTGCTCAGTGCTTAGCTCATATATAGTCATGATTCTCCCCTTGACAACTTTGGCCCTTACAGAAACAGGAGGAAAAATTGGGTCCTGAAGAATGTTTGGCTCAAAAAACCCTTATGGCAAAATATAAATAAAATCACTACTTCTACAGAGGTGAGATGTAGCCACTATGTCAACCTGAATCAGCTAGTGATTCCTCCATTACAAGGGAAAAAGCTGATCATGCCCACGATTGGAACAAAATACCAAATTCAGCATGTGACCTACATCATATGGTCTGGTGGTAAATTCATTTAGTTCAATGGCTGTCATGCCGCCTGAACCTCTCCTAACAAGTAGCCCCAAAGTGTGTGTTGAAATCTTCCAATACTATAAACCTAGGGAACTCCAATATCAAGTAGATCTGCAAGGATTCCGCTAGGCAGCTGAGTTGGTAGTCCACTGGCAAAATGCCTAGTGCATCTCCAATCCCTAGATGTATTCACACTCAATATCAATACCACCCCAAATATCCAAATAAGGGAGACAACATTCCTACAGATCACAGCTATATCATGCTTGCCTCTCTTGGCATGCTGTACTACAAGGGTTCCCAGCTGGAAGAAACTGGACCTCTCTAATTCTAGTTACATCAAGCAGCTAATTCTGGCTAGATTACACACACACACACACACACACACACACAGAGAGAGAGAGAGAGAGAGAGAGAGAGAGAGAGAGAGAGAGAGAGAGAGAGAGAGAGAGAGAGAGAGAGAGAGTACACCTCAGGATTGTCTTAGGATATCTAGTTGCTTTCTATGGATGTAACAGACATAAATTCAAGAACACATCCACATATTGTACTTTAGAAATTTAGAAATTCTTAATCTCCTCCTGAGATTAAGTATAGTTTACTAATAAACTGTACTCTTGCTAAATGTGTGACATCCACAATTTCCTGTTCCCGAGTTACATTTGTTACTCTACGCTAGAAAGAAACAGGCAAGCATCATTTAGGGGAAAGAGTTTGGTGACTTTCTCCTCCTACTTCAGCTGTGTAGTATCTTCAACGGAAATCAAAACTCAAATCTCCTCAAATGAATCTCCTAAATGTAGTTAAATCACTCTCCAAACAATGATTACAGAACTCCAATCCATTTCACCATAATAGCTTTAACTGTTCATTGAGAAGAAGAGGGGGACTAGAATGCCAGACAGCGACTGCAGATAGCAGACACTCTTTTGTTGCTTAGTCCATTTTATATGAAATATTGGTTTTAAAAAAAGGGAAAAGTTCACAATGGGTTTTTTTTTATTTGTTTGCTTAATGTTGAACTCTGTAGTCCTATGCACAGCTGAACCAAAAGCTGCTTCAGAGAGTTCTGGTTGGGAATTACGGGGGTGGTAATTCACAGGATGGAGGCAGGCCGGGGAGAAGCCCTCTTCTTCACAGGAAAGTCGGCTCATCAACTGATCTCGAGACAACATATCTTCCTTCCTGTAAAATGCAAAAACAGGCTGATTGTGTGACGTGCATGCCTGGCCTTCCTCGCCAGCGCTATTCCTAAGAGGTATGATTTTAGGAGGCTTTCTTTGGCAAATCTATCTGACAGCTCGGTGAATCATGTGGATGAGCTTTAGCTGAGGGAACCAATAATTCTAAAAAAGAGCTGGGTCATGTATCTTTCAGAGCAAACATACTCACAGAGTAGACCTCTCCCTCCAAGCTCAAAACGGAGAGAGAGAGAAAGAGAAAAACACCCCACCCTTGCAAATGACAGATAAGCACCAGTAGCCTTTTCATCAAACATCCGTTGTGTACTTCCTGTCAGAAGACAGAAGCTAGCTTTGGAAAGCTGGAGGAGGAGAAGGAGGAGGAGTAACTGTGCACACTAGTATTCCCTCTCCTGGGAGTACAATTCTTCTCTGCTTGGTTATTTAGGAAAACTTTCCTTCTAGCTCTCAGGAGAAGGAAAGAAAGAAATACAACTGCTTGTGTCACTCCTCTTAAGTACACACACTTTTGCACCCTTGGTGCAAAATCATCTTTCTTACCCTTGACTTGGCTTTCTTGCAACAGAACAAACACCATAAAGCACATTAAAAGGATGTTTTGTGAATTTTCTCCTCACTCCCTAGCAACAGAAAGCTTTCCTATGCTAGATTGGGTGAGGGGCTTCCACCCCAAATTGTCCCTCCTTTTCTAGGCCTAGAAAAGAGCCAATCCTTTAGGCACCAGGGTGCCTGAAAGGAACTTAAATAAACAAAAAGGTTAAATGTAGCTCCTTGTCCTCCCTATATTTTTACACCAAGGCATTTGAACTGCACATACTGAACTATTCTGGACGGCTTTCCTTACTTGAAAGGAGCTAGAAGCAACATCTTTGAAGTAGACATTCATTACATGTCACTGGCTAATATTTGGTGAATGTCAAGTGTTGCATATAAAAGCTGACAGACCTCAAATTTTATTAATAACCTCAAATATGAGACAAAACATTTCTCTTTATCTTTGTGTATAATTAATGTTCCTCAAAAGCATACAATCATTTAATGGAATCCCAGTTAAAAGCCTGGAAATGTCCTTCCCAGGTTTATTTTTCTTTTTTAAAAAAATGCATTTTAGAAATAAACCACTGGCTAAAGTGTTGGTGTCTCCAAGGAAATTTTGGTTTCCTGGACCATGGACTGCATTTCCTATGCGAAGGACTCTTGGCAAGGGATGGGCTGCATTTCACGAAAACACAGAAAAATGTACTTGGAAAAAGACTGGCCCACTCATCAGAAGGGCTTTAAACTAAAATTGAGGGGGAAGGGTGACCAATCTTTAGAATCTCTAGAACACAAAACCAATCATAAATCCCAAGAAAACAAATCAAACAATGAGGTAGAGAGTGATGAGAAAAAAGAAAAACTCAAACAACTATTAGGAGATGCAGGAAACATACCCATGGACAGACATAAAAGTCTTAAACACTTATATACAAATGCCCAAAGCTTGGGGAACAAACAGGGTGAACTAGAAACAATAGTACATGAGGGCAGGCATGACATAGTTGGCATTACAGAAACCTGATGGGACAAAACCCATGATTGGAATGTTCTAATGGATGGATACAAATTGTTCAAAAGAAACAGATCTACAAAAAGAGGAGGGGGAGTTGCACTATATGTAAGAGAACACTACATATCTACAGAAATGCACATGATCAAAGATAAAATCTCTCCAGGATGTATATAGGTCAATATAAAAGGGGAAAAAGTGACATTGCCATAGGTGGATATTACAGGCCACCCAACCAATCAGAAGAAATAGATGAACTCTTTGCCAACCAATTAACAAATGTATATAGGAAGCATCTCACCATAGTAATGAGAGACTTCAACTATCCAGATATCAACTGGGAGACAAACTCTGCAGCGAGTAGGAGATCAACAGATTCCTAACCAACCTAGCCAACAACTTTGTCATCCAAAAGGTGGAGGAGGGAACTAAAAGTAAAACTATACTGGACCTAATTCTTACTAATAGAGAAGAAGTGATAAAGGGAGTTGAAGTTGCCCGAACCTTGAGTGAAAGTGACCACATCATACTGAAATTCAATACTGTATAGTGCAAACACAAGCAATAGAAAATAATCCAGCCAGTGTCTTAAACTTCAAAAGAGCTGATTTTAACAAACTCAGAGAGAACCTAGGAAAGATTCCATGGACAACAATCCTAAAGGAGAAAAAAAACCAAGAAGCGTGGGAAACTCTGAAAAATTTGATCATAAAAGCCCAGTCCAGCACAATACCACTGAAAAACAAAAACAAGAAATTCAAGAAGAAACCAGCTTTCTCAGTGCAAAATCTGGTTAAAGCAGCCCCAATAGATAGCTGCCCAATCTCTGTTTGAGCACGTTTATATATTTAAACTTCTATGCCGCCCTTCTCCCCAGAGGGAGTTTTCTATTTCTCTGGATAATTGGTTTCACTGTTAAACTGCTTTCACCAAAAAAAGAATTTTCTAACATCTTCTAGCAACTTGTCTTCCTAGTAATCTCAATACCTGATATCCTTAAAAATTATGATATGTGTTTCCCTTGAGTCTTTTCCTTGGATTAACTGTTTCATGAAGTGCTTCCCTCCCATTCCTTTGCTGCTGTGTATTAACTGCCTGAGCTGCCTGAAGGAGTATGTAGAACTTCTACTAGGCATGACTCTGCTTGAAGTAAAGGGGATAGCTTGCCCTTAATTTTAAAACTGTGGTATCTATTAAGTCTGGATTATTCCCAGATGTTGTAAATTAGCCAAATAAACAGATGTAACCTGGGAATTATGTGTTTTCTGTATAACCCAACTTCGGTCTATAGTTGGCTATTAGATATTGAACAAATGAAAGATTATGAATATTTTTTGAGAGTGGAATATACTACAGTAATCCAAATAGGATGTAATTTCAGCATGTTTTAATGTAAGCAGAGCTGAAATGGCAAGAAATGGTATAGCTTGCATGCTTCCATTAATACTCTAAAGCATGGGTGTAAAACTCGTCGCGTCACGTGACTTGTCGTGATGTATCGTGACTTTTTTTGCATTGCCGGAGCTGGGATGGGCATGGCTTCCATATGATGCAACTGGCCCGTGGGCCGGCAGTTTGACACCCCTGCTCTAAAGTGTTCATGACCACACTAAAACCTAGGCACTAGATTTAAGGCTAATATAGAATTTCACCTAAACTTTAACCCTGACTGTTCAGTAGTCAATATTTTCAAGATCTAACCCTAGGTCTGTTGTCTAATTGGCTAGAAGAACCTCTGTTTTGTCAGGATTAAATTGAATTTATATGTCCTTTCTTTTCTTCTTCTTCCATTCAATCATCTTTGAATCTTGGAGACTTTTTAGAGAAGTCCCTGCAGTTTTCTTGGAAAGGTTTTTCCAAAAGCCGTTGTCCAAGGCCTGAGACAAAGTGCCTGGCCCAAAGTTACCCAGCTGACTTTGTTTCCAAGGTGAGACTAGAACTCACCATCTCCCAGTTTCTAGCATGATGTCTTAACCCCTACCTCAAACTGGCCCCAGGCTGGGGAATTCCAGAAGTTGAGGTCGACATCTCTTAAAGTTGTTGATGTTGAGAAACACTGTCCTATAATGTCAATGGTTTTGGATCGTTGTCTTTATAAACTGGTACATATGCTAGCCTCTTTGTTGATATTTTGGAAAGAAATGTCTACTTTTCTGTTCATATTTTAAACTTATTTAGAAATTTTATGGTAGTAGTTTCCTAGCTTTAATTATGTAATTAATAAATACTACTTTACAATGCCTTGATAAGGGCACACTTGGAATACTGCATCCAGTTTTGGTCACCACAATGTAAAAAAGATGTTGAGACTCTAGAAAGAGTACAGAGAAGAGCAACAAAGATGATTAGGGGACTGGAGGCTAAAACATATGAGGAACGGTTGCTGGAATTGGGTATGTCTAGTTTAACGAAGAGAAGGACGAGGGGGAACATGATAGCAGTGTTCCAATATCTCAGGGGCTGCCACAAAGAAGAGGGAGTCAAGCTATTTTCCAAAGCGCCTGAAGGCAGGACAAGAAGCAACGGGTGGAAACTCACCAAAGAGAGAAGCAACCTAGAACTAAGGAGAAACTTCCTGACAGTGAGAACAATTAACTAGTGGAACAACCTGCCTCCAGAAGTGGTGAATGCACCAACACTGGAAGTTTTTAAGAAGAGACTGGACAGCCATTTGTCTGAAATAGTATAGAGTTTCCTGCCTGAGCAGAGGGTTGGACTAGATGACCTCCAAGGTCCCTTCCAACTTTATTATTATTATTATTATTATTATTATTATTATTATTATTATTGTTGTTGTTGTTGTTGTTGTTGTTGTTATTTTCCATTATCCCCTTTATCATTTCATTACACTTTTTATTTATCAAATCTTGAAGAATTTGATAAATTTTCCAAAGCACCAAAGAATGCAAGACAAGAAACAATGGATGGAAACTAATCAAGGAAAGAAGCAACCTGGAATTAAGGAGAAACTTCCTAATAGTGAGAATAATTAACCAGTGGAACAGCTTGTCTCCAGAAGTTGTAGGTGCTTGATAACTGGAGGTTTTTAAGAAGAGACTGGACAGCCACCTGTCTGAATTGGTATAGGGTCTCCTGCTTGAGCACAGGGTTGGACTAGAAGTCCTCCAAGCTCTATTCTGATTGAAGGACTTTACTCAGAGAACCCTTTCCCATTCACATATATTTACAAAACCAAGTTTTAATAACCATAGTAGATTAAATCGACTGTGTTCACAAAACACCACGAGCCCAAACCTTTGGGCTTATGGGTTCTGAGAACATATATACAGCAAAACATCTCTCAATTTCCAGCCTCTCTCATCCTCCTTTTTCAGTCTCATTATATTTTTTCCACCTCCAGTATTGACATAAATTCTGAACATGCACATCTAAGGTATTTAGAAGACTCTTGAGTTGCCAGTCTGTATATACGTTACAATCTGAAACTCTCTCTTACACTCTCTGCATTGTGTTCTGCTCTTTGGAAGTTGATATAACAAAGTAAAATCAGTTGAAAAGATATTTTATACTGTAGTTGGCTTGCAGCACATTTCTTGGTGGTAGGATAAGGATGAGAAATGAAATGAACATAAATAATGCCTTTGTAAGATCTCAAGCTTAAGTCATGGAACAGGGATTCAGGTGAGAAGCCAGACAGGTTTGGTATTAGTCCATGATGACCATAAATGGGCAGAGATGGAACCCAGAGCAATTAAACCTCTTTCTCTTTTTCAGAGCTTCCGCATTGTGCACATACTCTTGGCAACAACCACACATAGTTCAAAGGACACAATATGCCATTTTATATGGTAATTTGCAGCAGTTGTGCTCATTTTGTTAATTCTTTTAAATATTTATGCCAACTAGTCTCAAGTTGTGCTACATGTGGTAATCTCTTCTTTCAGTAATTCGTATTCATGAGATAGGTTAAAAGGGAAAAAAAACATTAATTAGACAAAGGACCTATAGAACATTAAACTACTAGGTTTGTCCATTGAAGAATTACTGATTCATGAAAGCTTTTTTTTTTTTTTAAATGAAGACTGAACTGCACGTCAGATATAATGTGGTAGTGGATGAACGGTATGATCCTAAGGAATTTGCTTGGGAAATGGTTCTACTAATATCAGTAAGACTTAACTTTTGAATTAGTTCTGATTGGGATTAGCATTTTTTAAAAAAACAAATTCAGAATCTTTTCATCATAGACTGTTTTTCAAATGAACTAATATATTTTATTTTTTTAAGTATTATCTTGGCATTGGTAACTCCAGTAAGCGTCCTGGTTATCATGATATAGTTTACTTAAACTCTATGACACTAGTAAATTTTCTTTTAAGATTGCAGTTTGTGACACTGGCCATTATGTCTTTAAAAAACTCAGTTAAAATAAACTATGGTTTACCATGATGTGTGAAGCCGACCATTATGATATGACTGACTTCTACCTGCTACAAAAAGCCATTGCAAGATCAACATTTTAGACTATATATTTTAATTCTAATGCATGCACACACATACAGTCTATGCATGTGTGTGCTGAGCAGAAATAAAGGAATATTGGATTTTGCTTTATACACAAAAAGTTTCTTTTTTTGTGAGGCACACATAAGATTAGACTTGTCATTTGCTATTGATTTGAATAAATGTATACAAACACTTCCATTTACCATTTTTTAAAGATATGGTTTCCTGTGTTTTCTTTGATACACTATTAACAATAATTGCAGGTTTCCCTTTGTACTACAGAGGTCTCATACTGCTGAACACATTGTATGATTTTGTTGCAATGAGCTTCCAAAAAAAATAGCACTAATATATAATATCGAAACCTCAAATTTTATTCAGACACATTTTTACAGTACATAAATCCTGGCTATTCATTTCCTGGTTATTAGAGGAGAATAGAACAGGATGTGAAATAATTCCCCTATAGGCTTATCAATTTTTCAGTGAACACAGGTGTTTACAAATTAGCCACATTTTATTATAGTCTGTTAGAGAGCCAATGGTCTGTAGTTAAAGCACAAAATTCAGGTGATGTCAGTTAGAATGAACTTTGCTCAAAGACATAGTATGTGTGGGTGATATTTGGAAGATACTGAACAAGATTTTTTTTCTACTTCTACTAAAACGTTGAGTCAAAAAAGTTATGCAGTGTACGATGTGTACAAATAACTTTCAGATACTCTTAGGGAACCATGGCACTGGAAAGTGTTTGCTATTACTGAAATTCTCTCCAGCTTCAAAAGCCGAAGCATTCAGGAAAGCATCTTTAAAGTTGACAAAGGATGCATGGGGAATCAACAAGTTGATTCATACAACATGTTAGTGTTTCTTACGGTTCATTTTTTGAGTTTTGCGTGTATGTGATGACTTACAGAAGCAACCTAGAACTAAGGAGAATTTTCCTGACAGAACAATTAATCAGTGGAACGATTTGCCTCCATAAGTTGTGGGTGCTCCAACACTGGAAGTTTTTAAGAAGAGATTGGACAACCACGTGTCTGAAAGGGTTTCCTGCCTGAGCAGGGGGTTGGACTAGAAGATCTCCAAGGTCCCTTCCAAATCTGTTATTCTGTTATTTGATAAAATGTGGCTTAGTTTGGAGAACTTTACCAATAGTATTTCATTTGAATATACAAGGTTAAATAAACCTACAGCATTTGGTAACTCATATGGTATATTACTAACTAACCCAAGGCTGTTATGTGATCTCCATAACTGAATTTATCTACATATAATTCTATGTATCTACAGCTGTCTGTAAGGAGTCCTCTGTGAGAGAGATAGGTGGTTTCAGACGTTGATAAACAAATTGTAGTATGTAGTATAACCATTGAGCATTTCATTCTAGTTGTCTGGAATGAATCTACTGCATGTTTGGACAGGTAGCCTTTTCACACCTGTAAATATAGGTGCGACTAGTGTACCCACAGCAAACACACTTACAATGCAACATTGGCATTTCAAACTTGATTTCTGTTGATTAAACTGAAGACTCTAGCCATTATGTCATATCTATCTCTTACTTATTTTTTCCCTTCGCAGATAACCTGTGAGGGTGAAAAATAAACATGACAAAGTCCTGAACCTTTTCAAAATGAGAAATACAATTTTCTTGATGGCTTTTTTCCACATGAGAAGTTCTTTTTTTGGGGGGGGGCACGGCTACTTTTTCCCAAAGTGAGAACGGAAGGCAAATAAACTTGAGAGTTTGATTGCTTACTCACCTGGTCATACAAAGGCTTAAAAGTATTTGCAGTCTGACAAAAATATCCTTAGTTTTACTCAGAAGGTTTTTTTTTATGCTTTTAATCTTCAGTAGCTTTCAAGGAAAGTTAAAAAAGCAAAACGTGTCAGAAATTATTATTATTAAAGAGCTTCAATGTTTAATTAATTCAACATATTTTTAATCAAATAATGGAGTGAAAACTAAGTAATGGGTATGAACAGTGATCTTATTAAATGCTAAATGACACCACTAATTAAAATATATTGGCTAGTAGCTTCTCTTCTGATTACACTACTTCTTTTAAAATACCTGTTATGATATATATATAGTATTCAATGTGGTATCCAAAAGGTTTGAAATATTAGTACACTCATGCTATTGTCAACTTCATTGTTAAAAACAGTATATAATGGACCTGGGCATTTTACAGCCCCTGGGTCATATCTGGCCCTTTGGCTGTCCCTGTCTGGCCTTCATGAGGTCAATCAGAAATTAGAAATCAAATAAATGTAAATAAATGTATGCAATACAACTGCATTTCTTTTATTTTGAAGGCAACTACAATGTTTTTTTCAATTTATGTATGTATGATGTATATTTTTGTGTGATATACAGTATATTCCTCATTTGCTTCTATTTGAGAAAAACTTGCTTTGCAGAATTTTCTTATACAATGCCTGATCTGTTAAAGAGAAGCAATGTTTTGTGTTCAATATCACTTTCCATATTTTCCTAGGCAATGTGACTTATAGGATTTAAAGTCCAACACATCTAGAAGCTAAAATGATCATGGGAGATTGCACTATGCTTTCATGGTTATGTTTCATTTTTTTATTAATTTCCTTGTTAGAATTAACATGTTTTCTTTCCTCCTGGAACCTAAGACAACCTACACAATGCTGTTTCCTGTAATAATAACCTGGTGTAGCCAGATTGGTCTGAAACAAAGTCCTCTATTAAAGTCATCCTTTCAACTTATATAGCTAAAGATAGATTTGAAGCTAAGTCTTCTGGATTCTGGTACCATATTTTAACCCCTACATTATATGGTTCTCATTTGAAGTATTGTATTACATATATGTCAGTATACATATATACAGCCTATGGCAAGATAGGTGGCAAATAAATTTAATAAATAAATAAATAAATAAAAATACTGGAACAATAAAACATTAACCATGGCCATTGACTCAATATGAGACTATTCAAATGCCAACAATCATTTCTCCATTTCTGATTCCCATTTAAAAAGGTCATTTGATCTTTAAATTTCTTAATATTTGGGAACCAAGATGCTCCTAAATAGACAAATACTCTCCTATAAACTGGTTAACACACTTGGTTTTTCTGCTAAATTCATGTCATTGCTCACTTATTGTCTGAATAGAATAGAACAGTGACCTTAGAGACCGAGTGCCCAAACTGCAACCCCAAACCCACTTATGTATCGTCAGGTGCAGGGTGGGCATGGCCAATTGGGTGGGCGTGGCCCATTGGATTGGCATGGCTGCGGTGGTAATGGCAGACTGGGTGGGACTAAAAAGTTCAATCAATCAATTCCAACTTTGTGAGATTTTTTTTTTCCCGTGAGAAGTTGAAATTGATTGATTGATCGAACCTTTTTTTTTTTTTTTTGCACATGGCAGCGTAGGCCTAGAGTGAAAAGGTTTTATAAAACCCAACTGAAGGCCTAGGACTGGGGCGATGGCGCACATGCCCACAGAGAGGGCTCTGCGTGCCACCTATGGCACGTGTGCCATAGGTTCACCACCACGGGAATAGGATCTGCATTATGCTTAATACAAACCTCCACTCAATTCTTATGGTATTGTTAGTAGTCTGCAAAGGTAATCTTTCTTGTCCTTGTCCTCCTCCTCCTTTTCTTCCTCCTCCACCATGGCTACTATCACCACCACCACCACCACCACCACCACTACCACCACACCATAAGGCTTCCTTGTAATAATTTGTCCCTGTTCTCAGAGATATTCTTGCTGAAGGAATAGATACATTTCTTAAATTCCTTCTGCACAGAAATCACAAATTTATAAGCTAGTCCCTGGGTAAAAGTATACATTTTTGGACATGGTGCATTCCTACTGAAAAGAACAGTGGCTGTACTACAAAATATTTCCTCCTGGAGAAATGCCAGGGAAAGGTTAACTACTGTTCACATACCAGCTGTGGCAGTTGCAGCATGAGTCAAAACCAGTCCTTTTAATACAATGCTAACCACTTAGATAACTCTTTAACTCGTCTGGTAGGAGAGTGTGGGGTGATTTCTTCCAGCCATATATTTTGCCTAAGTGGGGGTGGGGAAACCTTAATTACAAACTAATGGGGAGAAACCTCTGAAAGGGCAGAATGAGATCTTTAGAAAAAGTAGTATTAGTTATATTAAGACTTGTAATTTTTACTAATGTAGTCTGATCCTGGCTTGAACAGACCATGTGCCTTACTTTATTAAGAACAATGAGAAAGGTTTCTAGGTTGTATGAATGGAAAGCTATGGAGTCATCTATGTGTGAGTTGGGCAGCTATATAAACTTGTGTAATAAATAAAAGCAGAGAGCTGGACAATATCCTTTGGCTAATTCTTGCAAAAAACGGTCTGATATTAAGTTATACCATTTAGCTTACTACTAAGAATCCTGAGTGCTAGCAAGCCCCTAAAGCTTCACAAAAGACTTTTCTATGCCAGTTTGTAAATACTAGAGGTGTAGCTTGATTATGCAAAATACAGTGCTTTGCAGTACAGTAATCCTGTTTCTCTTTCTTTCCACTGTCTAGTCTCTTTCATTCGACTTTCCTTCAAGAGGAAAACACATTATTTTTAAAAGCAAAATCCAGTTATTCCGAAGAGTCCTAATATGGGTCTTGCTTGAGTTGTACACAACTGCAGTGAAAAACACAAACAAGCTTTTGTTGCTTTGATCCATGTTTTCATAAAATCAGTGCTGGGGAGAGAGAGAGGGGAAAAAAATCACTTACATTCTATTGCAAGCACACTGTTTGTAAACATTAACTCATTATTTGTCTATCCCAAGGAATGGCATGAAGCAGAAGGCAATCACTCTATGGAAGAATGTGACCTTGGCTAGTCTAGGACTGAGAAAAAAATCTCATCCCTTTGACATTGCCTTGTTTGATGGAGAAACACATTGCTGAATGACTGGTGGATGGTTTGAGAGATTTGAGCATCTACAATACTTTAAGCTTTAAACTATTCCACTAAGATGCTCTTGAGTGTTCCTCCTTACAAGTAGAACTCAACATTTAACTCTCTCCCTCCCTCCTGTCCCCTTCCTGCATCTCCCTAGCTCCAACAAAATATTTGTAATGCCATAGAGAAAACTCATTACCTTTTGAAAAAGCCATTTGAAAGAGAGCTTTCAAGATTATCTACAAAATTTATGGGCAGATAAATCTTTGCTGGATGATTTTTTCTGAACAGGAACATTCTCCAATAATTTTTCAAGGGCAGGACTCATATTTAGTGGTGGTAGTAATAATACATCTGAAAAAGTTTCATGACGATTTTCCTTGGTGTTTATTTGAAGTATAATGGAACATCAGGAAGACACAGATTGCTGGAGATTGGATTGTGCATGGTGAAAGACAGGATATTCAACCACCTTGTAACCACAAAAGGGCGAATGTCTATGAGATTCTCAATCATCCAAGTCATGGCTGTCCCAAAGCGTGTTTTTCAAAAGGTAACTGGACTTTCTTAGTTTTTTTCTTCTCATCCAAGAAAGTGAGAAATAAAAAAACTTATTTGAACAAGAAGAGAAACATTTTCAAGGAAAAAAAAAACTAAGAAAGTTCAGTTGCCTTTTAAAAAGCAGCCTTTGGTACCGAAAGGCGAGAACATTACACTCCGTTCAGGAGAACTTGACTATCATTTCTTTTGAAAGCAAGTAGTAGAAAAAGTTCAAATTTTGTCTTCTTGAGAGTAAAACTTCCACATCTGTTTTGGTTATTGCATTGGTGATTGTTATCATCTGCTTTGGTTATTGCATATACTGTACTGCAAACTCTCAAAATGTTATAATATCTACCTAGGAAAGCTTGATGATCTAATTCATTAATCAAGGAGGAAATCCTCAGGAGCTGGCTAATACAGTAAGACCATCTCTTATTCCGGATGTTATGAATGTTTTTTTTTCCTTCTGGATAATCAATCTTTCCTGGTCTACTCTCGTAGGATTCTATGCTCATTAACTGAACTTAACAAGAAGTGAAATACAGTTCACCTTTCCTTTGGAAAATATTTTCACTAACTCTAGTTCAACAGTTGTTTGAAAGCAATTTGCTTTCCCAAAGCTAAAATAATTAGAGTTGATCTTTTTGGGAAGTTTGTGAACACCAGGAGTCAAAATAATTTACATAAAAGAAATCTATTCAACCACAATCTCAACTTCACTTTCTTTAGGAAGTGCCATTTCTATGTTGTTCATCCTCCATGAATCATACACTTCTGATATGAACATATAAGGAGAACTGAGATCAGAATAAAAGAAATCTATAGCAAATTTTCCTGAACAAAAAGGACAGTGAGGATTCTGTTATAAAAGCTGAGTGACAGTCTACTAAGTCATTGCTGACATATTTCCAGAAGTTTTAATAAAGCATGTTGATCTCTACTCTTTGAACTACAGTTCAGACATATTAGCAGACTTCTGCATTAAAAATGCAGGTAAAGAATTTGATGACTGAATATTCTGCCCTATAACGTTAAATAAATGTTCCATGCATGTAAAAAGCTAAATGTCAAGTAGAAACATTGCACAGAGTTAACCTGTAGGATTCATTATCACAAAATATAGCAGCATGGATGGCTTTAAAAAGAAATTAGATGGCTCCCTCCCCTTCTCATTACCGCCTTCTGCCACAGATTCCCTCCCATAGACCGGTACGCTCCCACAGAGCGGGCCTCCTCAGGGTGCCGTCGGCCAAGCAATGTAGGCTGGCGACCCCCAGGGGGAGGGCCTTCTCTGTGGGTGCCCCCACCCTCTGGAACGAACTACCCCCCGAGATCCGGATGATTCCGGATCTCCTTACTTTCCGCCGCGCCCTNTTAGGTAGGGATGATTTTAAGAAAATTTTAATTGACACACAGCTTCCAATATTTGGCTTTTAATTTGGTTTTATGGGGTTTTTTTGTTTTTTGATGTATTTTGTTTGTATCTGTTTTAATATGCTGTGCACCGCCCTGAGTCCTACGGGAGAAGGGCGGTATATAAATTAAATTATTATTATTATTATTATTATTATTTAGGTAAAAGACTGCTGAGAGTTGTTGGTCTTGAAATTTCAGTATTAGCAGAATCTGCAGCAGCATGTTTCCAAACACTGACATACATAGGAAACCACAATGACACTCTAATAATGCAATGCACATGATGATAACATTATGCACCATTACATAACTGAATCCCCACATCTGTTGCAAATATATCAGTTGCAGCATGGTGTGATGATGTCACACACATCATCATCTGGCCCCTCTTGCCTTCCCCTATGAACACCCAAGTTTCCAAACATTAGTTCCAGGGGACAATGTGAAAATAAGATGTGTGTTTATATCTCCTGCTTAAGAAGCAGTTGTTAGCAACTGTACAAAACAATAACAGTGTGGGCCTTGAGCAGATCTACCAGGGATATTCTATTGTGTGCTTGTGAGGTAGTGGGTATATAACTGATCTTTATAAACTGCCAATCAGAATCATTTGCATTAAATAGAATATAACAGACCTGGAAGTGACCTTCGAGGCCTTATAGTCCAACTCCTTGTTCAACCAGGAAACCCTATAACATTTCAAACAAATGCTTGGCCAATGTCTTCTTAAAAATCTCCAGTATTGGAGCACCCACGACTTCTGGAGGCAGGTCATTCCACTGATTAATTGTTCTAACTGTCAGGAAATTTCTCCTTAGTTCTAGGTTGCTTCTCTCCTTGATTAATTTCCATCCATTGCTTCTTGCCCTGCCTTCTGGTGCTTTGCAGCCCTCAAATATTGACTGCTATCATGTCATCCCTTGTCTTTCTCTTCATTAAACTAGACATACCCAATTCCTGCAATCGTTCTTCATATGTTTTAGTCTCCAGTCCCCTAATCATCTTTGTTGCTCTTCTCTGTACTCTTTCTAGAGTCTCAACTTCTTTTTTATATTGTGATGACAAAAACTGGATGCAGTATTCTAAGTGTGGCCTTACCAAGGCATTATAAAGTGATACTAACACTTCATGTGATCCCTCTGTTAATGCAGCCTAGGACTGCATTGGCTTTTTTGGCAGCTGCAGCACACCACTGGCTTGAATTTAAGTAATTGTCCACTAGGACTCCAATCTACTACTTGATAAGATAGAAAAATGTGGGTTAGACAGCATCACCACTAAATGGATTCATAGCTGGCTGACTGGCCGTACTCAGTATATAGTCCTCAATGGAACTGCATCTACATGGAGGGAAGTGAGGAGTGTGGTGCCCCAGGGCTCTGTTCTAGGCCCAGTGCTCTTCAACATCTTCATCAACGATTTGGACGAGGGGATAAATGGGGAATTCATCAAATTTGCAGACGACACCAAGCTGGCAGGAATAATCAACACTCCAGAAGACAGGCTTAAGATATAGGAGGATCTGGACAGACTTGAACACTGGGCGCTATCTAACAAAATGAAATTCAATGGTGAAAAAAGTAAGGTTCTACATTTAGGGAAGAAAAACCAAATGTATAGTATAGGCGGTACCTTGCTCAATAGTAGCAACTGTGAGAGGGATCTCGGAGTCCTGGTGGACAATCACTTAGATATGAGCCAGCAGTGTGCTGCAGCTGCCAAAAAAAGCCAACACAGTGTTAGGCTGCATTAACCGAGGGATAGAATCACAATCACGTGAAGTATTAATACCACTTTACAATGCCTTGATAAGGCCACACTTGGAATACTGCACCCAGATTTGGTCACCATGATGTAAAAAAGATGTTGAGACTCTAGAAAGAGTACAGACAAGAGCAGCAAAGGTGATTAGAGGACTGGAGGCTAAAACATATAAGGAACAGTTGCTGGAATTGGATATGTCTAATTCAGGGGTAGGCAACCTTGGGTCTTTTATGACTCGTGGACTTCAACTCCCAGAATTTCTGAGCCAGTCATGCTGGCTCAGGAATTCTGGGAGTTGAAATCCACGAGTCATAAAAGACCCCAGGTTGCCTACCCCTGGTCTAGTTTAATTAAGAGAAGGACGAGGGGGGACATGATAGCAGTGTTCCAATATCTCAGGGGTGGCCACAAAGAAGAGGGAGTCAAACTATTCTCCAAAGCACCTGAAGGCAGGACAAGAAGCAACGGATGGAAACTAATAAAGAGAGAAGCAACCTAGAACTAAGGAG
The DNA here is from genome assembly GCF_001527695.2 of Protobothrops mucrosquamatus. Classification (NCBI taxonomy): domain Eukaryota; kingdom Metazoa; phylum Chordata; class Lepidosauria; order Squamata; family Viperidae; genus Protobothrops; species Protobothrops mucrosquamatus. The sequence goes on along the minus strand of NW_015387522.1, from coordinate 257,104 downwards.
AAACTTCAAGACTGTTAGAACAATTAACCAGTGGAACAACCTGCCTCCAGAAGCGGTGAATGCTCCAACACTGGAAGTTTTTAAGAAGAGACTGGACAGCCATTTGTCTGAAATGGTATAGGATTTTCTGCCTGAGCAGGGGGTTGGACTAGATGACCTCCAAGGTCCCTTCCATCTGTATTATTATTATTATTATTATTATTATTATTATTATTATTATTATTATTATTATTATTATTATTATTATTATTATTATTATTATTATTATTATTATTATTATTATTTTCCTGAAAAACTTTCCCATGGGTGAAGCAGCTGGGTAGGAACTTGAAATGTTGGCAACTGCTCCATTCTTAGTCTCCATTCTCTCCTGATCACAGACCCAGGACAAAGTATATTTGTCCAGCTAGTCCAGCTGGTCCAAAATGCGGCCGCGCGGGCGGTGTTGGGAGGGACTCAACGCTCCCATATAACACCGCTGCTGCGCGAGCTGCATTGGCTGCCTGTGGCCTTCCGGGTGCGCTTCAAGGTGTTGACTATCATCTTTAAAGCGCTCCATGGCATCGGACCCGGATACCTTCGAGACCGCCTCCTGCCGCAGATTACCTCCCATCGACCTGTACGCTCCCACAGAGTGGGTCTCCTCAGGGTGCCATCGGCCAGACAGTGCCGGCTGGCGACCCCAAGGGGGAGNGCCCTTAAGACTTGGTTATTCCAGCTTGCAGGACTGGCCTAGGGTAATTTTTAGAGGGGTTTTAATTATATTTTAATTGGACTACGTTTAAATATTTCTTTTTAATTAATTTTAATTCTGTAATTGTTATTTATGTATTTTTAATCGATTGTCAGCCGCCCTGAGTCCGCAAGGAGAAGGGCGGGATATAAATTTAATAATAATAATAATAATAATAATAATAATAATAATAATAATAATAATAATAATAATAATAATATGGCCTGTGCTGCTCAGTATATAGTACGTATGTACTGTACCCAACACAGTGTGGCTGGCTGAGGAATTCTGACAGTTGAAATCCACACTTCTTCATGCCACCAAGGTTGAGAGACATTAATCTAATGGCAGGTGGCCCTGAGGTACCATTGCACTTCTTCTACCCAGAACCTTGTTTAGATAATATGACTTCATTCACACTTAAAGTAAGTCAGAATGATTTGAACTCCATCCAACTGAACATGGACTTATCCACATTGTAGCCTTCAAGCTGCTTGATCCCCATGTGTTAATCGGCTGGAAATGAAGCCAGTTTAGAACATACCTTTAGGGATCTTGTCCCTTCCCTCCACTTTGGTTATACGTATGATGGTTTAGTATTTCTGTCTGGGCTCTACCATGGCCTCGATTGCTAGATTGCCCTGCTGCTTTTCTCCTCCTCCTGTGCAGGAAAAGACAATGCCAACTGCTTTCCTTTTTGTGGATGGGTGTTTGAGAATATGTGATTTGCACTGAGACCTTCTGTATGAGTCTCCTATTCTGATTTCTCCCTCATACTGGACCTCACACCTTCTTGACTGGTGTATTCACCAGTGAACCAGTAGAAAAAGAAGAAAGAAGTAAACTATTTACTATTATTCCAGCCACTCAGGCTAAAAGGGCAGAACTGTTGTCAGTTTTATTTAGTTAGATTTTTTTTAAAAAGGAAAAACAAGTCTATCTTTTCCATCAGGGAAGTTAAAAAAAAGAGAGCCCTTCTTGCTCCTTCTCAGTCTTTGGTTTTTTTTCAATCGAAACTCATAATTACTTGCTGGAGATGAAAACACTCATGAGTAGGCAGCTGACTGGAACGAAAGGCATACACATTTTCTTCCTTGTGTGGGTTCATGGTGTCTGATCATAGGACTGATGCCTAAAGCCATTCATCTACATTATTCATGCACATTTTATTTAATCTGTGCTAATTTCAAAATTTAAATCTGATGCAAAATATTTATGGTATGTCCTTCAGTCATACTTTCTACTACTTCCTTAAGAAATTTGATAACCACATATAGGTCTGTACAGTCTTATCTCATTTATATTTTCAGGTTCTGAAAATAAATGAAATATTGCTCATAATATTAGTTTCTGTATAATAACTGGTACATAAATTTGGAAGGACACTAGACTGCACTAAAAAGTTTGTGGAGGTTGTACACAGCTCAACACCATAGCCAGGGGTTATATACCTCAGCTTGAATAGGATCATCAAAGGAAGTTTTCATCTCAGTCAATTAAAAATTAAAGAAAAATCTCTCAATCTTTTTTAGATATGTGAAATCTGTGCACACCTAGTATAGGGAGGGGAGGAGAAGGAGATCCAAAATGATTTGATAGTTGAAGTCATAGACTAGAATTAAACAGAATCATGGTCAAGTGTGCTTCAGCCATAGAAGTTTACTCAGTGACTCAAAGTCCTTCAGCCCATCTTGTTCTTCAGGGTTATTGGTGTGGGGGAAAAAATTGGAGAATGGGCTGCTATGTACATCATATGAACTCCTGGAATAAAGAACATGTGTAAATCTAATAAACAAATAATTGTTCCTGCCAGCACCCACTCCTCAAATTATTCATTGTTTCTGAAAAAAAGTAAGTTTCTTGTGCAGTTAGAAATGTCAATTTTTAAAGTTTTAACCAATGCCTCCAATATGGACATATAAGGACTGATACGATAGGCACATAATACTGCAGAGAAATTAACAAAGGGTTGAGTTAGAATAATGGGTGTTATTTCATCCCCTCCATCTCTGATATTAAAAATGCTGCACAGCTGTAAGGACTTGTGTTTGTCCTCTATCTTTTAAAGCACAACATTTTGGGCACCAGGGACCAGTTCTGTGGAGGGCAGTTTTCCCATGGACCGGGCATGATTTTGCGTGCTGTCTGGATCCCGTATGTGTGCACATGGGGCTTCACTCGCTTGTGTGGCCTAGTTCATGGACCAGGGCCAGTCAGCGGCTTTAAAGTGTAAAGATACTATCACTTAAGTCAGCTTCTTGGGCATTGCAACAGATATTTGATCTTCAGGGAGAATCTTAGAGCAGTGGTTCTCAACCTGTGGGTCGGGACCCCATTTGGGGTCTATCGACCATTTCACGGGGGTCACCAAGCAAGGCTATCCGCCATTTTTTTTGTCCGCCATTTTTTTTGTCCACCATTTTTTCCCCTTTCCGGTGGGTGCCTTACCTCCCTTGGGCTGGGCCAGCTGGTGGTTGGCCTGCTCCGTCTCTGCCGCTTGCCAGCTACGCCTCGGCTGGCGCAGGGGGCAGAACCACGCATGTGCGGCACTCCTGGGCAGGGAAAGTCCTTGACTTACGACCGGTTGCGTAGTCCTCGACTTACGACCAGTTTAGTCCTCAACTTACGACCGGTTTAGTCCTCGACTTACGACTGGTTGGGGTCGCGGCATTAAAAAGGTTGAGAACCACTGTCTTAGAGGAAGAAACTAAGATGTAAATGCAAGCCCTCAAGAGTCCTGGGATCTGATGAGATGAAACATGTCTAGGTTTCTGAGGGTATCTGGCAGCAAATATTGCAAATGCAACTCCCATCCTAATCAGGGCTTTCAACTGAGAAAGCATCCTTGGCTCAGTCCTGACTTATTCTGTCCAAATATTAATCCTCTTATACTGTCTAATATAACAACAGAACTATATACAAATGATTTCTTGTATATAAATGAAGCCCCTGATCCTCTTCAATATTAAAAGACAAGCACATCTAGTGAGACTCACAGAAATGCTCAGAAACAACAATGGATTAATAATTGTTTGCAGAAGTTATTCAACAGATTTCAAACACTAGAACTGTTACCTATTCATGAACCATTGCCAAGCAAACAAAAGGACCATTGTTTTATGTTGTTTGCCCAACTCTCCTTTCTGGTATTACCCACGCAGTTATCTATTTTCCTCCAGGCTAGTTAGACTCTAACTGCAAAGCTGACCTTGAAGGGTAGAAGCAAATGGCAAAAGTTACATAAAAAGCTGAACAACAGCAGAGAGGGTGGGGTGAGTTGCAAAGTAAACTTGCAACTGTTCTTTTGCAACAAATAATTTTGAATAGCTTTTAGGGTTAGCTGTATTTTGAGCAAAATCTGTCAAATCCTGGCTTTGATTTTAATTTGACATTTCTTAAAAAACAATATAACTTGATTCTACATTATATGAAAGCGTATGTCAAGCTTGACTCTTACTGACAACGTGGATCCGTCAGTGTAACTTTCTTAGCAACAATATGCAAACTGGTGTGCCGCTGCCTACTTCATGGGTATTTGTTAAAATTTCTAAGTACATTTTATTGGGATTTTATTATCTCCAATCTGAGTACTAACCATGCTCAATCCTGTTTACCTTTTTCAAGATCAGCTAGCTAGGTTCTTCATGCTGACTGTAAATGATTTTGATTGAGAGGTGTTTAGACAAGAGAAACTTGAACTTTTTCTGTCTCTTTGTAAAAACTATGAAGGTCAGGTAGCCATGGAAAGCTCTCAAGTTAAAGATTCACTGGAGGATGGTCCACTAGTTGAAGATATCGTCAATCTAAAGAGTTGTTCAGTGTCTGTCTGGTTTAAAGATAAAAAACCAAAGAACGAAAGGCATAGAAGTGTTGAAGTGACTAGATAGCACTAGTGGAAGGTCCAGTTATGTGTCAGATGTCTATATGGTATCTTCTAATTGTAATAACTGTATAATTCAGTGCTGTATTAGTTTTGGTCCTTTCCTGATAAGTAGTCTCAAAATGTGGAAATGGAAGACTTCAAAATTTCTAGCGATTTAAAAAAATGTATATTACATAGGATAGAATTTAAACAGTGAGAGATATAGGGATTCATGTAACCTGATAAAGCCATAAATAAATAGGGGAAAAGAGTAGACGTTACATCACATCAATTTTTGAAGTTGTGCAGAAGACAGTTATCTATTGCCTCTCAATTTTCAGAGAAAGTTGGTTTTAGGAAAGAGCAGTTACTTATAAACATTCATTCCAGCCCAACAAAAGGTCAGGGTAACTTTCCTTGTTTACTTTTTCTTGTACTCTTCTCCCTTCCCTCTCAGCCCTGTGTTCCATTTTATTGTTTACACCCGGTCGATCGCTTGGTTTAATTCAGCCAGCAAAATAAAATAACTGAAAGCAAAGTTAATTAAGCTGTGGGTCTCAAGAGATAAATGGTCTAACTTCAGCCATTGCTAAGTTTGGCTAGGCTCTACCTGAAAAAGTGTGGGCTGGGATTAATGAGGAACATCAAAACTATTGCCATTAATGTGTCTGGAAGAAGGCCTGGAAAATCTTTAGTTATCCAGGGGAGGAAAAGATAGACAAAATCTGTCATCAGTGAATGCTGTGCCTCACTCCTATCTGAAATTTTAATAAGCACCATAAACAGAGTCATACCTGGGTGAATGATTTGCTCCTGTGTGATAAAATTCCCTGTTTGTAGACTTTTGAAAAACATATTATTAAAAGCTGAATCCTGGGCAGGTTGGACATTATGTGCTTCAGCAAATACAGGTAGTTCTCAATTTACAACAGTTCACTTAGTGACTGTTCCAGTTACAATGGTACTGTAAAAAGTGACTTATGACCATTTTTCACATTTATGATCGTTGCAGAATCCCCATGGTCACGTGATTTACATTCGGGTGCTTGACAACTGACTCACATTTATGATGGTTGTACTGTCCCCGGAGTCATGTGATCACCCTTTGCAACCTTCTGACAAGCAAAGTTATTGGGAAAACCAGATTCACATAAGAACCGTGCAGTGATTTACAAATGTGGCAAGAAAAGTCATAAAATGGGGCAAAACTCACTTAACCAATTTCTTATTTAGCCACATAAATTTTGGGCTCAATTATGGTCGTAAGTTGAGGACTACTGATATCTTCACTCTTCTTTCACTCTTATTTGAACCAGTCTACCAAACAAACCTGCCGCAAGAAACCTTGGCAAGAAAACAGGACATAAAGGAGGTCTGCTATAAACAGCAGCTTGCTAGCTTAAAAAGAAGAAGTTTATTGGTGAATACCTTCCACCCACCCACTCCCTAACATACCTTTCCTCTGTGATTTTCTTTTACACATGGTCACAAAGGAGTGCAAGTTTGCAACAGCGGACATGTGGACAGCTTTCACCATGTGCTTTTCTATAGCCTGTTTCCAAACTTTTCTCCTTTTGCCTAGTCCTTCTTAATAGTTGCAAATTATCCTGTGTGGGTCCAGTTGCAAATTGACATACAGCTCATTTGACTATCTGTCATTTCCAGAATGACTCAAGTGAACACAGCTAAATATTCAGCTACTTAGGTGAATGATTATGGAAATAACTTTGCATCCTAACCCTTAGAATTAAGCTATATTTGTAGTCCTTGTCTTTAAAACAAAACAAAACATTACTACATTAGATGGAATTCTAGCCAAAATAGTTTATTTGTCTTGCCCCTTTAGAAGCGTGTCAGCTAAGGGCCTCATGGCAGAAAAGCTATTCTAGGAACGCCTTAAACAAAGCCTTCATGATATATGGCTGCCCAAGTTAGCTACTTCACAGCTGTAACAGCACATTCTAGGTTGTGTGGCAGCCAAGCTGACTTTGTTACTGTATTAAGGGAGATGTAAGTATTTGGAATGCTGCACCAAGCAAGAAGCCATGGTGGGTGGCAGCTGCCTTCTCAGAGACTTTGAAAAGAAAGCCAGCAGAACTTCATAACTGTTTGCATCTCATCTGTGGGTGCCATGGGTAGGAAACAGGATAAGTTAATGGATAGGAAAATATATGTTAATAGGAAACTGTAAGTACACTCACTCTTTAGGTTTCCCCCTCAGAGTCACAATAATTGTGCATTTCTTCAGTTCCTGAACCAGCAAAAAACTATGAGACATAAATTGCACTGGAGCTGTGGTGGTGCAGTGGTTAGAATACAGTATTGCCAGGAGTTCGATCCTTACTCTCTCAAGGCTGATTCAGCCTTCCATCCTTCCGAGGTCAGTAAAATGAGGATCCAGATTGTTGGGAACAATATGCTGATTCTGTAAACCGCTTAGAGAGGGCTGTAAAGCATTGTGAAGCGGTATATAAATCTAAGTGCTATTGCAATTGCACTGCCCAATGACTGAGCGGAATGGGACAACTCACCATGGAATAACTTGCAACGGCCAACTCACCACAGGACAACTTGCTGTGGGACAATTCAATGTGGGATAACTCAAGAGAGGAAAATGTAGAATTGCAGCTCATCTCAGCTTTGAGGACATCTAACTTGAAAAGGTTCAAACCCAAAGCAAGACAAGACCTGATGCAATTCACATGTTCCTCTCTTGAGTTATCCCATGTTGAATTGTCCTGTGGTGAGTTGGCCGGGGTGATTTGTCCTAGACCAGGGATAGGCAACCTTGGCTCTTTTATGACTTGTGGACCTCCAGTCCCAGAATTCCTGAGCCAGCCATTCTGGCTCAGGAAGTCTGGGAGTTGAAATCCATGAGTCATAAAAAAGCCAAGGTTGCCTACCCCTGTCCTAGACCCTGGTTGAGCCCTATTCTGCTTGGACTTACCATAAGAGCTATGTATATGTGTGGACCAGTGAGACTTCACACGATCTTCCTCCCACTTCATATTGTACTTATTCTTTACCAACCTATTGACTTGACTATTTTTGGACCATGGTTTTAGTGCCCAAGGATGCTAGACACTGTTTATAAATAGCTTGAGTATCAGATCACCAATATGCTGGAGAGTTGTGAGCCAAACCAGGAATTTCTTGCTTTATCCCAGGTCCTTCCACTGTTCCTGTCAGTTGGGCTAAAATAGTTAGCACAACATCTTCATAGTTAGCAGAATTCAGGAATGAATTGTTTGTTCAGTACAGGCTGAAGATTTTTCCTGCTTGCATCAAAGGAGAAGATGATGTCCATTGGTGTTCTGATTGAACTGGATGTGGAAATTCATTTTTATATTGCTGGTGGAATATCTTCTACTGCATCTGAAGGGAGCAAGGTAGTTTGGAGTGTGCAATGTCAGCTATCTGGATATTCTGTTTCACTATATCTCAGTTTCTCTGTTCTTTCCATCAATATTCAATAGAAATAATTCTACCCAATGGAAGGATCTGGACCAATATAATCTATTTCAAACTAAGAGCTGCATTTTACATTTGAATGATATGCTAGGGACCACATTCCAAAAATATAGTAAAGACCAAAACAAAGATATGAGTAAGATCAGGACAAAAAATAGATTTGATTTCATTTAAATTTAGTTAAATTAAATGCATGTATTATTATCACTCCCCAGAGATCTAACTACTTCTCCCTTCCATTGCAGAAAATTCAGGGATAACTTTTACTTCTCTAGGCCAATGGCCAGATATCTGACATCTAATGAAAGACATCTGCTGACCGCTGAATGACAGCTTGAACAAGTGCTCAGATTCTGTTTAGTTTCTTCATTAACTCATCCCTGTTACATCATCTCACTGACCTACTTTTCAATGCTTTGTAGTGAGAGGGTGGTTTAGGGTACTACACTCCATTAGAGAGTCACATGATTTGTTCCTGAATCAGGAAATTCTAGCCATCTTCCTTCAGCCCATCTCTCCACCTCCTAAAAGTGATCGTATGAGTAATCATGTGAATGTCATTTCAAATATTCAAGGCAGCTCCATGTCTCACAAAAGAATACAGTTCCTAATTTGAGTTGATCCCATGACATCTGAGGTTTCCGCATTACTTTTTCTAGCCAAGAAACTGGGTCCTAAAACTATCTGGAAAACAAATGACTTCCTCTGCTTCAAAAATTGCTTTCTCAGTGACACATGGACATAGTCATGCATATCTGCATTAATGTAAAACTGTTAGTTAGGAAGCAACTCAAGATATGAGGAAAGGTACATTGTGTGTTTCAGAAAGGAAGGGAATGAAAGAAGAGTCTGCCATTTTTAAGCATTTCTTCTCCATTGTACTTAAAAAGGAAAGAATGTGCTAAATATGCAAATGGTTCATTTTTTAATTTTCATTTTATTACATATAATCTATTGATTTCTATAAAAGAAAATAAAACCCAGGACATTAAAGATACAGTATATATTAAAATCAGTTTTAATAAGGAAATCTCATAGAAATAGAGCTGTCAACTTTCTAAGAAAACTAAAATTACAAAAAGCAATTGTACACCTTTAACAATCACTGGGAGTTCAGGATTTCTATGTGGAGAAAGAATATTTATTTATACATGGGACATTTCTCAGCACAGAATAAATATATTAAAATACCAATGAAACTAACTAAAGGACTACTGTATGCAATCATGAAAACAACACAAATAGTCAGCAAAATTAAAACTGCAACTGAAAGATTAAGGAAAATAATAAAAACAATGTTTGCTTGGTGCCAAAAGAATAACAAGGAAGAAACTAGATGAATCCTATTAGGAAAAAGACCCTTTCAAGAAAGATAAAAAAGAATCTCTTTCTTATAATCCCTGTTTCACTTTGGTTAGTGGGGCACAAAAGAAGAATATGAAAATATTTATGTTCTATCTACATAACAAGGGTAAAGGAACATGGTTTTCAAATGACATAATTTAAGCCAAGTTAGAAGCCAAGTTATTAGAAGCTAATAACTGAAGTTAAGTTTTTGAAAAACCATCTTGTGTGGCAAGCCATCAAGTTTACCAGTCAGACCATCTTTCTAGACAAATTTTGGAGTGATTCTATTCAAAGAAGCTGGTGAATTGACATTTTCCAGCAGGAGACTAAAAGTGATTTTCATTCAAAAGATCACAGATTCAAAAATCTTTATTTCCATGATGGCCTAGCAAACAGATTTCTGAGATAAATTGAAGAACTTCTATTAATCAGTGTAGGCAGTTCTGTGTTAGATGGACTAATAATAATTAATAAGGCAGCCTCTTATTTATGCAATTCTTTGTTGTATTTGTATCCCACTGTTTCTCCTGCAAGGGTTCAAGACAGCTTACACAAATATCTCACTTTATTTTATCTCCTCAAGAACTTCCAAGAACTGAAGTAAATTGGCTGAGAGACTATGAGTAGTGAGTTTCTATAGATGAGGTTGGCTTGAATCTGGATCTGTCCATTGCTAGCCCAACACCTTAATCATTATGATATCCTGGCATTTTTTAAATGTGTCTTGCAAAAACTCACTTTAGGAATATGCTATTGTTATATCTGTTCATTCATGACAATCCCAATACATCCCAACTGCACACTTATCTCTTATTCATTTTAAAATGTATAACTTGCTTTTCTCTTCCAAGACACCCAATTTTAAAAGTGGTCATTTGGTATTGTAAAATAAGCATTTATTTATTTATAAGAGTCATTTGGTCTCCCATCTTAAGCAACTCTGGGTGACTCATAACAATAGAGGTTCTCTGATAATTCTGATAGAAAATATACTGTTTGGCTGACATGGTTTAAGTATCATTTTAGATACTTAAACACCAAATAAACAAAATCTCCAACCTTTTAATATCTTAGAAAGTTAGTCAGTGCTATCTGGAAAGGAAAGCTGCTGAAATTTAAATATCGTTGCATAGTTCCTACAAATTAAAGCTATTGAGTGTAATCTATCTGTGTCAAGGTAATCTTGTGGCTATTTAGCCAGATGCAATAATGTACATATTGACAGGGACTCTGGCCTAAACCTGATCTGTGACCAGGGCATTCAGTGATTTAGGAAAACTGAGCCCTAATGCCCATGATTACCAATGGAAGCTGTTGTGTGATTCTAGGCATCCTGCTCAGTCCATCTCTAACATAAGCCTCAAATTCTCACCTCATTACACCCACATAGAGAAGAGGGAAGTACAAAGTCACTGAGACACACAGCTGAATAAAAACAGGACACTGCAGAGTTTTGACAAGTTTCTTTCTGACTTCTGAAGAAAGTCTTGAATCATTGTTCTCAAGATAATTGATAGTTGATATATTCAGGGAATTAGAAAATTGCTTCTTGTTATTCAAGTCTGACTCATCAAATTTGTGTGAAGGCTTGGAAATTCATTATTCATGGAAATGAGTTGTATTTTCAAGACAGAAGACATACACCATCTGTAGAACAGAAAGAATAATGTTGAAATATATCAGTTGAAAATGCCACATGCTCATGTGTTGCTGCTGCTGCATGGATGTACATTATCTTATGGTATCCTGTAAAATGAAGCTGTGATTCATCTGCCTTTCACATGCCTCATGGCAACAGAGAATTGTTTGGAGATTCAACAGCTCCACCCAAACAAACATAAGTAGGAACAAAACACGATTTTATTTTTGAAATGAAATAAAAACATAAAACCATTGCAAGAAACAACAGTTTAGGATAATTTTTCCCTGCTTGCTACTCTTTTGACATTTTGGATATTTCAAAACAATCTTCAGTGCATGAAAGTCATGATCCTTCCTAATAAAAAATAATAAATCAAACACTTTACATTAATAGTGTTAATACAGAGTATGTTCAATACAGTCCCTGTAAGCCCTTTAAATTTAAGAGATTCGTGTTATCCTTTTTTACAACTGCTAAACTACTGTGCATGTAGGCTATTGATTGCATAAGTAGCTAGACTTGGATCTACCTGTGTTGAGTCTTCTATAGATGGCAATATACATTGTATTCACAAAACCAACCTGTTATATCTTCCTCTCAGAAAAAGCAAAATAAACAAATATGGTAGTAGGCAAACATCTACTTTGTAACATACAAACAATGGAAGATGTAATCTGTATAAATGAATCTTGAGTCAATGTAAATAGATTTTATTGAGTTTGGAGTTTATTATAACCAATACTGTGTTCATCAGCCAGGAATATACAGGTGGAAGTAAAAACTAAGTTGTGCTTTTCTTGGGCCTTGATGACCTGTTGGCATTTTTTCCCAAGGGCATTCCACCCTTAGTTAAGTGCACTCTGAAATATGATATGCTATTTTTGTATGCCACAGTATCTATAATTTATTATTTTGACCCAGAAACAGTCTGTTTTATTGCAAAACTCAACAAGTTATACTGTGATATACTGGGTCACTGAGCACAAATTCATTCAGTCTCAGGAGCATTCCATATGATGCAGTAGGTTAGTTGTTACTTCTGTAAAAGTGGAACTTATAGATCTCAGCATGAACACATGGAAATCCCAGGATACATCTAGCACTTCCTTTCATGCATCACACAAAGCCAAACTGAACTGAAGAAGCTTCTTTGATAAGAAGCAAAACATCTTCAAGGAAAAACAAAGTCCAGCTGCCTTTTGAAAAAGCATCTTTGGGACAACCCTGACCTGGATGACTGATAGACACAAAGCCAAATTTAACTAAAATACGATATGTGAACAAACCAGGTGGTAGTACACCAAACGTTATATGATAAACAATTATCTATAAACTGCAATGGCTGGGTACATGCAACATGCTAAGCCAAAATCAAACAACCACATTAGGAATTACGGTCTGTTGAACACTTTGTTAATTTCAATTCTGCATGGTAGTCCTATTCCAGATTGTTTTGACAATGGTGGCTAGAGATTCTTGGGATTGAGTCTAGCCCATCTTGACAGCATCAGATTAAAGGAAACTAAGATGTAATCTGTGGAGATAAATATATTTGCTTGCTAATAACCAGCTTTCTTTCTTTAAAGCACGCTTAATATCTTGGTGTGTTTCTTAAATGCCCCTTTAAATCTGAAAATTACTACAGAAAAGTTGAAACACTAGCTTCTGCAGAACTATAGTTTGCAGTAAGGGAAGGAGCATCTAGCAAAGCATTTAGGAATTGCACTATAATTATCAATTATGCTATTTGTGAAAAAGGTCTTGACACTTATTAAAATCTGATTTTAAGCCAACAAAAGTCAACTTTTATGGCTGCAAAAAAGACTAATCCAAGTTGAGGCTGAACCAATTAAACACATTTTTCAAACATTGGCAAATAAGTCTACTGCTTTATTCTAGATTGACCAAATCCCATTTCAGATCATATGTGCAGTTCTAGGCTTTACTTTTTAAGACGGATTCAGGCAAATTGGAACAGGCTGATGGGCACTGTTAATGTTCTGGGGTCCAGAAACATAATCCTTTAAGGCAAAACTAAGGAACATACATATATGTAGTCTTGAGAGGTACTTTAGTGGGGTTCTTTAATTATCTGAAGGGATGTAAACATGGAAATGGCTATATATCTTCTACAGCTAGTCCTCGACTTACCACAGTTCATTTACTGATTATTCAAAGTTACAACAGTACTAAAAAAAAGTGAGTTATGACCATTTTTCACACTTACAATCATTCCAGCATCCCCATGGTCATGTGATCAAAATTCAGATGCTTGGCAACTGACTCATATTTATGACGGTTGTAGTGCCCTGGGATCAGGTATCACTTTTTGAGACCTGATAAGCAAAGTCAATGTGGAAGCCACTTAACAACTGCAATGATTCATTTAACAACTGTGGCAAGAAAGGTCATAAAGTGGGGCAAAGTTCACTTAACAAACATCTCATTTAGGAACTGAAATTTTGAGCTCAGTTGTAGTTGTAAGTCAAGGACTACCTGTATATCAGCGTTATACAACATTTACAGGAGAAAAGATCACACTAATCAATTAAAAATAATCATGGTCTGCAAAGAAATACCTAGTGGGCTGCTCAGCTGTTCAGTGCTCAGTGGAGCACTGGCAGTGAGTTTTGGAAGTTCTCAGAAGCAATGAATTTATTACTTTTTAAAAAAAAATACCAACAGGTACAAGGTTGTGCAATGAATTGTAAGCAGGCTATGTGTTTTGCAGGCCTATTTTATATCATATCAGAATGCAGGACATGGAATAATGGAAGTAAGAGGCAAAAAGGTGTTTTCCAGTTGAACATCAGGAAAAATTAAAAATAAGATCATTTTGACAGTGAAAGGCTTTCATTCTCTAGAAATTTTTAAACGGAAGCTGCTTCAAATGGACAGGTAGATTATAAATCTTTCTCTTCCTCCTCATCTGTTATGAATGCTTCAACATGAATTGAAGATTTAAATAGTGGTTGCTAGACTCAGTGACCTACAGTAAATGCTCTCTTTCAACATTGTGACTCTGTTCATACAACATCTTTACCCTAATTACTGAATTATCCATTTTCAAAGTTAACACAAGGCATTAAACATAAATATATACAATGATCTGAATTTACACAACGTGCAAAGCCACTTATGAAACTTCACTAGAACAGCAAACTGTTCAAATGTTTAAACAGATTGTATGAACACAACTTGTAATCCTATGAACATTCTCAAGTGTCTCAACCAACTGTCTCTGAAGGTGCTTCATGGGGCTCTCTGTGTTTGCTTTTCCTAGAATCCTTGAATTAGAAAATGTCATTTTGACCAAGGAGTCCCATTCCCTACAGGAATCCAAATTAAAACATTCTGGACAGATGGCTACTGTACCTCCACAAACATATCAGTACAGTACAGGAGACTAACAGTTGCCCCCTTCCTCAGTCTTTAGAGCATTGGTTTTCAACATATGATACTGCATTGCAATTGAAAGCTACCTGAGTGGCAATCTGCTCTGTAGATTAGGGATTGGCCCTAAAACTACAAGCAGCCCTTGGCCTAATTACAGCTCTTTGCAAACAATCTGGTCAGATGGCTCGCTCATGCTAGCCGTCCTTTCCTTGGCATGGGGTGAGAGGGAGGAAGAGAAAAAATTATGCTATCCTTTTGGTGTTGGCTTCAGTCCAGTGCAAAGCCGGTTAAAGGAGAGCAGCTGCTGACCCTGTTACACATTTCCTTAACTCCTTACTGTTCCACAGTGCAGGGCACATGCCACAATAAGAAATGGCTCTTGTAAATATATTTTAAGAAAACCATTTGTGGAAAAACGATCTCTCTTCTCTTAAACTCTGCTTGCTTGACAATATCCTTTGCCAAGTATTTATGACATAATGGTTGTTATTCACCACACTCAGAGCTGATTCATATCGATCTTTTCTTGGGATTTTTACCAGCTGCTTTACCCCAATGCACAGTCCCTGAAGGGATGGGTGAATTAAGGCATTAATTTATTTTTACATTGTTCAAATCAGAAAATTTATGATGGAGTATCAGAATTTAGGGAGTTCTCTCCTATGTGATCTCTTTAAAAATTACAAAACCACAATGAGATAGAATCATGAAAAAAAAAGCTGCAGTACCATGTTTAAGATCAGTAGACTAGGACCTCTGTTCTAGAGAATGCGTGTTGGAGCAGCATCCGTTGTGTGTTTACTGTCAATAAAATAGATCTTAATTTTTTCTTTCTTATTTTTTTCTACAGAAAGCAATAAATACCCATTCCTGTCTTGTAATACGCAGTTAAAGATGATAAATTACAAGAAAGGTATTTTATAATGATAAACAAAGGCAAGTTCACTTGAGGTTTAACTTTAAAAGCCTTAGTTGTAAACCCTTGGCTTTTTCTAGATTCGTGGGTGGTCCAATTTCAATAAATGTTTAAAAAGATCTGTTAAATTAATAGGGAACTTTGTTCTTTCTGCAATATATCCACTATTTTAATTTTAGGGAGACATAGGAAAATTGAACAATCCAAGCACAAAAACTGCATTCACATAATATCCTTAATCTGCTCAGTTAATCTACATGCTATGTTGGGTTACTTTTAATCTTAATTAGTTTGTTTTGTGGTTTATCATATTGACAGAATTCAACTTGTTTAGCTAATGTATGATTTAATGCAGACATGTCAAACACAAGGCCCGGGGGCCGGATGCAGCCCACGAAGTGGTTTCATGTGGCCCACAAAGCAGGCAGCAAGGTACAACACTGACAAGCTTCGCACCGCCTGGTTCAACATCTCGGCACTGTGAGGAGAGCGCCCCGCTGCCTGCCAAAACTGGGCAGGCTGGGGGCTTGGCAGCATTGCGTAGGTAACGTTGACTGTCACACTGCTCATGGCATCCCCTCCCCCAGAGCCCACCAAGTCAGATATGTGAAGTAGGTGAGGGCCATGTGCTGGCCACTTCCAGGCGATGGTGCATTTCTTCATTCCTCACGAAGGGTGACACTTCCCCAGCTGCGTTTCTTGCCTGTTTTTCTCCCTCCCTCATCTCAAATATTTTCCCACCACTCTGTACTTAGGAAGGAAGAAAGGAAAGAAGGAAAGAAGGAGAGGAAGGGTCTGAGGGAAGTCCTGCCTTAGTCCTGCCCTGCTTCCCTTTTACCATCCTCTTGCCCCCTCCTCTTGGCCTATCCTGTGAGTCTCCCATCCTATTGCTAAGGAAGCTTTGGATACAAAGCTGGGTCTCCTCCCATGGAGAGGGAATGGGCCTCCCTCTGACTGCCCTCGTACTCATCATGAGCAACCTGGCTAAGGAGAGCAAGCACAGCACCAGTAGCCTTGAGGAGTAGGTAAGTGCAGCTGGGCATCCCCTTGGGTAAGTGGGGCTGGGCTTGGTGCCGCGGATGCTCGAGGGCCAGGCTGGGAATTTGACCTCTGTTGCCCAGAGCTCTGGGCAGCCCACATCACCGTCCAGCCCCCCCGCATGGCCTGAGGCTCCTCCAGTGGACCATGCCTTAGCACTTGCCCTGGTCCCACCCCCTTCTGCCAGAGACCCTCAGATCTGTCCCACTCCTGCCCAGGCCCCCACAGGCACCCTTGACATGAACGATGTAGAGCTGGCCACGCCCACCCAGTAGGCCACACCCAGTCCATCCACACCCACCCAGTAGGCCGCACCCACCCTGGCCACACCCAGCTGGCCCCCCGAGGGCAACGGCAATGCTGATGCGGCCCTCAATGAAATTAAGTTTGACACCCCTGATTTAATGTATTGCACAAATTTAGAAAATGGATTAATTCAGATTTAAGGCTTTTATATTCAAGCTTCTGCAGGCATTTTAGGATGGTTAGATTTTAGGCCATCGTACCACTCCAAACAGGCATCTTATTATTTTCAGCAATATAGCAAATGCTATCTGGGGAATTCTGGGAGTTTGAAAAAGTTTGAAAAACACTACAAAGGGAGAAGTGAAATAAATGCTTCATTCAGGATCTTGGACTTCTGTTTAAAATAGACACTTATGTATAAAGAAGAAAAGATGATTTCTTTGCCTTACTTTTCTTAATAAGAATAGAATAGAATAGAATAGAATAGAATAGAATAGAATAGAATAGAATAGAATAGGAACTGGAGGGGACCTTAGAGATCTTCTAATCCAGCCCCTTTCTCGAGCAGGAAAATTTATACTATTTCAGACAAATGATTGTCTAGTCTCTTCTTAAAAACCTCCAGTGATGTAGCACCCACGATTTCCGGAGGCAAGCTGTTCCACTGGTTAATTGTCCTCACTGTTAGGAAGTTTCTCCTTAATTCCAGGTTGTTTTTCTCTTTGATCAGTTTTCAACCATTGTTTCTTGTCCTGCCCTCTGCTGCTTTGGAGAATAGTTTGACGCCCTCTTCTTTGTGGCAGCCCCTCAAATACTGGAATACTGCTATCTTGTCACCCCTGTTTCTTCTTTTCTTTAGGCTAGCCAAACCCAAGACCTGCAACCATTCTTCATACATTTTAGTCTCCATGCCCTTGATCATTTTAGTTGCTTTACTCTGATTTTTTTCCCCAAGGTTTCAACATCTTTTGTGTAGTATGGTGACCAAAATTGTATTCATTAAGAACTCAGGAACTGGACTTTTTTTTAGAACAATGGGAAGCTGGACAGAATCCAATAATATCTACATCTCTCAGTGAAAACAGTGCTGAAAAGATAACAGCAACAGGTAGTACAGTCACTCAATATCCATATGGGCTGATAATGTATTTGTATTTCTTTATTAATTAAATTTGTATTCCAACTTTCTGCTGATATAAACAACCAGGACAGTTTGAAATAATTAATACATAAAATATAACAATAACATCAAAATTAAAATCAATTAAAACAGCTTGCTGAACAATATGTGTTTTTGCTGCAAGAAAAAGAAGAACAATCAACTATGAAAGAGGAGAAAGGGAAACATTTAGAGAATAGTTTAGACTAAGCATGAATGTGCAGACTGGGGCATGCACCAGGGAGATCATCAATGTCAAAATACTAAAGACTAAATACTTAATAACCTAGAAATAGAAATGCAACTGTTGGCTTTTAATATTATTGATACTCTTTTGATGAATTGGGGTGGGGGGAAGTTTGCCATGA
Organism: Protobothrops mucrosquamatus; assembly: GCF_001527695.2. Classification (NCBI taxonomy): domain Eukaryota; kingdom Metazoa; phylum Chordata; class Lepidosauria; order Squamata; family Viperidae; genus Protobothrops; species Protobothrops mucrosquamatus. The sequence continues at coordinate 238,926 of NW_015387522.1, read as the reverse complement.
GAGGCCACCTTAGTGAGTTTACAGCTGTTTTTCTAAACGAAGGTGTCATTGAGAGAACTGAGAGAATTCTATTTGTAATTCTACCTGGTACCATGGTTTTTCTTCCATGATATTTGACGACTGTAAGCTCAGAGTCACTTGCCACCCATAAGCTTATAAGGAACATAGTTAGAATGCAATACTGCAGGCAAACTGCTCACAACATGGAGTTCGATTCTGACGAGGCTCATGGTTGACTCAGCCTTCTATCCTTCCGAGGTCAATAAAATGAGGACCCAGATTATTGATGGCAATATGCTGATACTGTAAACCCCCCAGAGAGTTCTATAAAGCACTGTGGGGCTGCATATACGTACATCCAAGTGCTGTTGCTATTGCTAATCCTACCCAACCATACTCTCTTCGCTGTGAGTTCAGGACTGGAAGTCTCAAGAGCTCTATGTTTCTACAGACTGTAGTAGGTGTGGGAGAATAAATAAGAGATAGTCCTTTATTTACAACCACAGTTAAGATCAGAAAATTTGTTGTTAGGCAGCGTGATCATCATGTGAAGCATCATGTGAATACCCGCAATTTTAAAACCTTTTGCTGAAGTTGATAAGTGAATCACTGCAGCCATTAAGTGAGACATCATACAGTCACAATCTGCTACCTTCCCTGCTGGTTTCTCCATTGACTTTGCTTGTCAAAAGTTGGTTGGGAGGATCTCAAATGGCAATCATGTGATCTCAGGATGCTGCAACCATCATAAATACAAGCCAGTTGCCAAGCATCCAGATCATGATCACATGACTTCAGGGACACTGCAACAGTTGAAAGTGCAAGGGCTGGTTGCTTTTTGAAGCAACATTGTAATTTCAAATGGTTGCTAAACAGATGGTTGTAAATCAAAGATATCTGCAAAATCAAATCTGGAGGAATGTCTGTTGCTGTAACTCTTGTCGCTGGGATTGAACCTCTGGGTTTAAAAGACTGTTTCCCTGTTAACATCAGATTTGCAGCTTGGCGGTCTTCCAGATTTGATATTAATGATGGGTAATCATGCTGTATATCTATAAAGCAAAGTGGTGAAGCCAATTATACTTTTAAATTAATTTAAAACCAATAATTAATTGTAACATGTAGTTTGGAATTGAGCCAACATATCAAAGTTCTTCAAATATCACCTAGGGGTTCTACCATATTATAAACTTCCTGATTTCTTTTTCTTGCTTCACCAGCCAATTATTCACTCTCTGAAAATCAAAGTATTCATAAACAATATGTGGCCCAAGGCAGGGGTCCCCAAGCCCGGGCCATGGCCCACTATTAGGCCATGGACCATTCGGAACTGGGCAGTGGAAGTGGCAGGTAAGCATGTTAGCATGTGTGCATCCCCACTTGCATGAGAAGCGTGCGTACCTGCCACTTGCACAAATAGAGCTGCGTGCGCAGAACCATCCCCTCCCCCCCAATCTGCAAAGTCAGAAAGGTTGGGGAAGTCTGTCCTAAGATGTCTACAGTGGGTGGTCGAAACTGTCAAGATGGTGGCATTTTAAGCCCCGACCCTTTGTCATTTTTACCATAAATAGGCAGGGCTTTGGTCATAGAGTTACGGCCACCATCTTTATTTTTTTGAACCCCTAATCTCAGGGCAACATGAAAGTGTGTTTCTTGGCATATCATGCATTCATCAGCTTTTTAGCACTGAATTTGATACATTCATTGGTAGGACAGAGGCAGAATTTTTTGTGTTTAGATTGCTATGACAAGGGAGCGGTATTGAAATACAGTTCTGGAATATAAAAATATTCCAATTTAATTAGTAAAGGGGAGGAAAGGATACCTTACTTTGAGCTGAAAGAAGAACATAGTCTATGGGATGGCTCTTAAGCTTGCAATGATCCAATAAACAGTGAGAAGCTACATCATGAAGGGAGAGAATTTGAGGGATTGGGGTAGGCAGCTTGTGACTTAGAACTCTATGATACCCCTGTATAACCCTAAAACCTTCTTCTCCTCATTTTGACAGATGTTTGCAGAACAGATTTCAAGGGCAGCAATATTTAATTTTCTTCCATTTTCCTTTTATTTATTACAAGGACCACTCTTTTGCTATGTCCCTAGTCAGTTTTCTCCCCACATGGTTGGAACATAAATCAGGGACAAAGTACGTCTCATCCTTGTTCTAGGAAAAGAGCACTTTGGGGTTTCACTGAAAGTTTCTTTACCTATATTGGCCATTGGCTGTCCCCTGGAGATAACAATGAGAAAACCTTCCTAGGCAGGGTCACACTTTACTGCCATAGATAGCTCTGATGTCTTCTGGCTCCTGATTCCAATAGTCTCAATCCCTCTGATCTTATCTAGCCATTTTGGTAAACAAGCACCCAAGTGTGTTTATCCACCTTCTTCTTTTGACATATTTGTATCCAAATTATATATCAGGAATGGAACAACTGAACATTTTAATTAGGGACACAGTGAATTAGAGATGGCTATCCCATCATGAGTTTAAAACAATAAATAGCTCTGATCCATGATAGATTCAGGCTACACCCAAGTTGACAAACAAGTTGACATGTATATTTTTAACATAATTTCATGGGAAGCTACTATGTTGCAAGACCAATCATACATCTCTAGGCTCCCATAGTATTCTTAGGAAATAAAAATATTTGAAACCTGAAAGTGGCCCACCTAATCAGAAAAAGATAGAAAAGATAAATTAAGCTGGGGTGGAGGAAACACACTGGGATACTGCAAGGATGTATAAGGAACAATCTAATGCATTTGCTCTCTAGTAGATAAATGGGTGTTTTGCAATTGCCCACTGCAGCAATAATTTTGTGAGATCACACTCAGCATTTCAGATGTCCTTATTATTCCCTCCCAAAATTACACAACAGAATATATTCCTTGCCCTGATCTCCCATGATTTTCACTATCTGAAGTTCTCCTACATAATGGCTTATTGTTCAAATGCATCTTTGAATGGGACAGGGAGGAATGAATGGCTTGTGACAGTTCTTGGTTTGTTGCCACTTTAGCCATATCTGAGCTCAGCAAAACCCACTGGGATTCCCCTTTTCTTGCCTAAAAGCAATAAAGGCAGGAACAGCAAACCTTTTACAGTGTTCAGGAACCAACCATCCAACTTCATATCTAAGTAGAATCTTGTGATAGATACATACTGTTCCCAAAATATTGTTTTCAGTTCAAGTTATATAAATGATCAGAAGCATTATATTCATTGTATAGACCTATAATGTTCTATTGTTGCTGCTGCTATCATCATTTTGGCAAAATAATAATTATAATTTATCCTTCCCCTTCATCATGCCTTCTCCACTTCACCCCCTTTTAAAATTAAAATCCACAAAGTACAACTAGAATATCTCCTGCCCTTTGCTACAGAACCTTATTTCCAGCCATATTGCTTAAATTCTTGCAACTCAACACATCTGGAGACCACTAAACTGGGAAAAGCTAGCAATATATTTCAGGCTTTGTTAAAGTTCAGTGTTATGCAATGCTGCAAGGACACTGAACTGTGGTGTCCTTGGGGCTTGATTTCCTTCATAAGTGCCTGCCTTGAAGGTAGCACATGGTGGATCAGAAGCCCACAGACCAACACAAGTGAGCCAAGTCACTTTCTTGTTGCTTTCTATACCTTTTCTTATTTTAAAAACCTTGTTATCATTAAATGATGACCACCTGGGTATTTGATTGTAGATGTTCATTTTATTTATTTTTCCTTAACAAAATATACTTAATTCTTGCCCAGATCTGCTTAGGATCAGGGTATGCAAAGCAAACTTCTTTTTATTACTGTATCTATGTTGCTTTTGTGATTTAACTGACTAAAAAGTGAAATTTTGCCTTTCCTGGAGGAAAGGAAATAGCAGCTGGAGGAAGGCACGGCTGATTAACTTCACTGAAAGCATATTTTAGCCACACCTGAAATGTAGGAAAACAAAAACTTGGTTGGGAGGGAGGCAGTGAATGTCACTCTGCCAGCTGTAGAATTCAAGCACTGGGGCATCTTCAGAAGCATATCTAGGACTTGATGTGAGATAATATAATAATTAGTGGAAAAAAGCTCAAATATTTATTCAGCTATGAAGTTCCCTGGGTCATCTTGAGCCTGCCTAACTTATCTATCCAATAGTAGGGACTGTGACAGTACAATTTTGTTACTCTGAGCAGTTTGGGAGTAAAATGACAACTTTTAATAAGGGATGTTGATAATCAGAAGATCAAAATGAAAATGCAAAAAATCTGCCACAACCTGGAGTCAATCCTCATCCGCTTTTCTGCCTTGCTAAATGTATGGGTTTCCGGAATGTAGTTGGGGCTGCTCCGGTTTCTTTTTTTTACCCTTGGGTGGCATTTTGGCGGCATCGGGTTAAGGCCTGCTGTAAGCCAGGAGCTTATTTCAGAAGCTGTTAGTGTGTCACCATCTTGGCTGTAGCTGAAAGATTACAGTAAATCCTTCTCTTTCATTTCCTTGCGTAAGAAGTTCTGTAGCTACTGTTCTGACCCCCATACAAGCTTTGGAATAAAACAGATAATTGTAGGCAGAAAATCCCACATCCTATTCACCTGCTCTTCCTGCTTCAGGAAGGATATGGGAGGATATATTCTTTCTTATCCCAAAGGAGGAAAATCAGCTGCGTAGGAATATGTGCAGGAATATTAAGTGAGCTCTGTTTTCCTTTCCTCCTTAAAAAGTCAACAGCTGCTTCATGTTCTAGGTGACATGTGTGACCATCATTCATAGGCACTGATTCGTTTTCATTTATTTTGTTCTCCGCATGATTTCTCCACACTTGGAGATTAGAAAACAGGCTAAGGAATATTAGTGTGATGAAACCAGTAGAAAGGAATGGGATGGGGAGAAGGGGTGAGGGCTGGACAGCAAGTAAACAAACCAAGAGCTAATTGTTCTCTTCTAAAATGGCTTTTGCTGACAAAAGAATGAAAGAAAAACGATTTTGGCTGGGGACATGTTGTGTTAGCTGCACAAACTTTTCCTTTCCTGTGATACAACCTTTTAATAGTTGGGTGGGATTCTCTTTCTACAGTTGGTGGATAGACTGATTCATACTGCTAGCTAACTGAAACAGTAGGTTTTTTAAAATTTATTATGGACTAGTTATAATGACATACACATTATTTATATTCTGGCTTTGTCAGGTGCACAAGATTGCCTGAATTCTTATCAAACTGCATATTTTATCTTTTTTTAAAACTTTTTTTCATCTCTTTGGTTAATGATTTTGAATGGAACCTTTCCTTTTACATTTGCTCGATATTGCATAATGCAAGGTATGGTATTTCCATGACTTGATCCCAGCTAGGATGTTCAACTTCTTTTATGAACCATTCAGAATGTGTTCTTGTTAGCAATCTAGGAATTTGAAAGCCCTCACACTTCCAGTCCTGTTGGGTATTTAATGGGCAACTATTTTGTGAGCTGACCAGCTACAAGATGGAGGGACTCAATTACAGTGGCAGTAAGTACACAAATGGTTTAGGGAGATAAGCCATTGGAAAAGCTAAATGTCTAGACTGGGGAGACACTGTCATGGGAAAATCTATGTGGATTTTAAGAATCAGCAATGACCTGATGACATACAATCAATTTTGTGACAAGAGTGAAAAGGCCTCCCAATGCAGAAAGAGAGATGCCAATATTCCTATGAAGTTATTGATGCAAGTAGAGCATCTTGGTTCAGTGGAGGACAAATAATTGTAACCCTAAAATTAGCAAAAATGAATAATTTGCACATGGTGAAGAGAACTGAGAACAAATATTAAAAGTACCTTCCCATAACTCCTCTTAAATTTAACAGGACTTTTTCCCAAGCAAGTGTATATGAAATTGTGAGCAAAAATCACAATCCTGTATAAATCTACACAGAAATTGGCTCCATTTAGCTCAGAGTGGAATTTATTTCCCTATAAATGGACATAGGTTTGCAATCCTAATCATAAAGTGTACCTTCAGTGGAATTTTGGCAGATATGATTTCCTGATTTGACTTCTTATATCCTCTTTTTTGTAGCATATTGTACCTCTGGAGAGAAAGCCATTCATCTTTCAATCAACAATTTTTTGTTTAGGCACCTGATTAGCCTCAGCAATAAACAGATGTTTGCTTGGTACAAAGTTAACCAGTGTGAACTAGATTTATTCCTCTGCACTGTCAGGGCACACAAGATGGAACTGAATGGAAAAAGTGCTTGCTTGTGAGATGATGGCTATATTAGATAAATAAAAATCCTTTACTGGTGAAACTATTACTAAGGCTGCTGATGGACAAAGATAATCAATTGAGAGGGTACATTATCAATTATTTTTATTGGGGGGGGGGCTTAAGGGAGGTAACCCCTCCAAAATATCCTGTCTTCTCATATTATTAAGTTCTCCATGCAATAAAGCTGGCCACCAGTCTCCAAACAAAGAGAAGTGGTCTCAAAATGAAACAAGACCCTCCAGGATGGCTGCCCCAAAAAAACCCATGAACTGGGTTTTTTTTTACACCTGATGTAAAAAGGCGTAAATATATTGAACAAAGAATAATATGAAGAAGTGATGTTCATGTTTTCTGTCTTATACAGGCTGAGTACTAGCTGTCTAGTAAAACAATGAGGTCCTTGGTGCTTTCTGAGCTTGATAGTTTTCTTACAGACATTTCATTACCTACCTAGGTAACATCATCAGTGCTAGTAAAAGCTGTGCGATCAAGAAAATAAACATTCATATTCTCTTTCACAAAGGACAGTACATATACATTTCCTAATTGGAAATTACTTCCGGAGAGGGAAAAATCCATTCAGATGTTTAGAATTGGTGTTTTTTTTCTAGGCTAGTGAGATAAACCAGGATATATAGTTTTCAATGACTCTGGACTAACTGAAAAGGTGGCTATGATTCTCTGTGATGATCATCTTTGTAAATTAACACTAGTATCACAATTTTCTTCCAGGATTTTGGTCAATGCATTGTAGAAGATATATTGCACTCAAGTGGTCAAAACAATTCAGCTTGAAAAGACTTATGGGAAGTAAAGTCTTCATCCTGGTTCATCCAAGCCGGGGATAAATAAGCAACATGGCGACTGCTTTGGGAAGAAGGTTACAGTTTATTGAAGAGGTAGAAAGATGGTTCTTGCAGGAAAGACCAGAGGAAAGAAAAGGACCTGAGCACATGGGCAGTAGGTTTTTATACCCTCTCTAGCCTTTTGTTTGGAATAGTTTCCTGTTCCTATGGCATGAACTTTGAGGATATTTCTGAGTGTTTTTCTAGGCCTTGACATCTGTGGTTTAATCCTATTATCATATCCTGCTTCCCTGGTAATGGGGCTAATGACTCCTAGAGTTTGGGTGGGGTATGCAGATTTTAAGTCTCTTTGTCTTGACAAACTTTCTGATGGTTTTACATTTGCATTTTTTACATTTGTATAGGGCTGGCTCCTGTTTGGGATAGTTGGCTCCTGCTTTTAAAAATCCTTTTGAGGAAAAATATATTTTTCTGCCCTTTTAATATTTCCTTCTCTGGGGCTCTGACTTCCCACAGACTCATGCTTTGAAATACCTCAGGGGACTTGCAAGTCCAGAATAACAACATAAACAAGTGTATGGGCTGTCATGTATTATTATGCCAACAATGGCACTGGTGCAATTATAGAGTTCTTGATACTTTCTGAGCCTGGCTGTTTGCTTGCAGACATTTCATTACCTGGTATGAGGCTGATGTTACCTATTCAGGGAATGAAACATCTGCAAGCAAACAACCAAGCTCAGAGAGCACCAAGAAATCCACAGGTCAGTCTTGAATTACAGAGATTCTCTTCTATTGGAATTCATACAATTGTGAGGGTGAAAATGTGGGATATATGCACAGTTAGAACTTTCAAGAGACATCATTTGCATTAAAACTGATTTGCATTTGCAACATTCATACTTTCTAAGGTAGAAATATTTTTTTTCAATTAAAGACAAGCCAATATAAGAACACCTAATACCAGTTTTTATTGCCATAAGCTTACATGATTCAAGTCCTTTTATTTGCCTTGGCACAGAAAGGGATCAAAATGTGTCACTTTTTTATCTTTTCTCTTTATACAGTAAAACAACCGATAGAGATGAAAACTTGGGGGAAGAGGAGAAGAAGAATTTACTGGAATTGCCAGACATTGTAGGAGAAGAGCCATGTTAACCTATACTACTACTACTACTACTACTACTACTACTACTACTAATAATAATAATAATAATAATAATAATAATAATAATAATAATGGAAAAAATCTGGTTCATGAAAGCTTATATCTACTAATAAAATGTATTGCCGAAGTCAGAAAAAGTACTACTAGACTTCATTTAAACTGGTGATTTTTTTCAAAAATGTGACAAAATGATATTGAGATTTTAATAATGCAAATTTGGCAGACAGCAAGCTAAAAATTAGGCTGGGATGCTTTTAAATCTGGCTTTGCATCTTTGCAGCCAGATTGAGTTCAATATTATATGCTGATTCCTTGAAATAGAAGAAATCAATTCAAGCCTGACATTTGTTAAACCCATCCCTGATCTCTACACTGCATTTACTTTGCTCTAAGTAAAGATGAGTGTGTGGCCCTATTTTGCAGTGCTATGACTGATAGAGTAAAAATACAAGTAGTCCTCTGCTTATGACCACAATTGAGCCCAAAATTGCCATTGCTAAGCAAGGCAGTTGCTAAGTGAATTGCATCCCATTTTATGAACTTTTTTGCCATAGTTTTTAAGCGAATCATTGGAGTTGTTAAGTAAATTGGGCAGTCATTAAATGAATCTCCAACCTTCGCTTTCTTGNTCATGGTCAGATCACTCTCTCCTTCGGCTGGCCTTTCCTACCGCTACGCCCCACCGCGGGGAGGCGGAACCAGAAGTGACAAAATGGTTCCGCCCCAGGCGCCTGATGGACCCTGAGAGGTTCCAGACGGAGCTTGGGCCAATACCTGAGACCTTGACCCGCGGCTCGACTGAGGACCTGGTGGCCGCCTGGAATGGTGTGGCCATGGGGGCCCTGGACCGGGTCGTGCCTTTGCGATCCCTCACCCGATGCCAGTCTACCTTGGCTCCTTGGTTTTCCGAGGAGCTGAGGGTGATGAAGCATCGGAAGAGATGCCTAGAGAGTAATTGGAGGGCCACCCGCTCCGAATCCGATCGGAAATTGGTAAAGTCCCATTTGAGGACTTACCTAGTAGCGATAAGAGTGGCGAAACGCAACTATTTCTCCGCTCTTATCGCGTCTGCAGGTAACCAATCTGCTGCCCTGTTTAGGGTGTCCCGCTCCCTCCTTCATCAGAGGGTCCGGGATGTCCCTTTGCAGGGTCAGGCAGAGGAATTTGGGTGTTACCTGCATGACAAAATCGATCGGATCCGGGCCGGGTTAGCCTCCGATTGGACTAGTTCAGGTGGGCCAATGGAGGCAGGTCTTGAGTCCATTTTATGGGAAGAGTTTGATCCTGTGACCCCCGAGGACATGGACAGAATGCTGGGACGGCTGAACACCACCACATGTTTACTGGACCCGTGTCCCTCCTGGCTGGTACTGGCCTCCCGGGAGGTTACACGAGGCTGGGTCCAGGAAATCGTCAACGCTTCTTTGAGTGAGGGGTTCTTGCCGGCTGCCTTGAAAGAGGCTGTGGTGAGGCCCCTCCTCAAGAAGCCCTCCCTGGACCCGTCTACTTTGACCAACTACCGGCCTGTCTCCAACCTTCGCTTTCTTGCGAAGGTTGTTGAGAGTGTGGTGGCACGACAGTTCCCTCAGCACCTGGAAGAAACTGTCTATCTAGACTCGCGCCAGTCCGGCTTCCAGCCTGGGCACAGCACGGAAACGGCATTGGTCGCGTTGGTTGATGATCTCTGGAGAGCTCGGGATAGGGGCTGTTCCTCTATCCTGGTCCTGTTAGATCTCTCAGCGGCTTTTGATACCATCGACCATGGTATCTTGTTGCACCGGTTAGGGGGGTTGGGGTTGGGGGGCACCATTTTACGGTGGTTCTCCTCCTACCTCTCGGACCGGATGCAATTTGTGTTGGCAGGGAGGCAGAGGTCAACCTCGAGGCGCCTCACTTGTGGGGTACCACAGGGGTTGGTCCTCTCGCCTCTCCTGTTCAACATCTATATGAAGCCACTGGGTGAGATCATCCGTGGTTTCGGGGTGGAGTTTCATCAGTACGCAGATGACACCCAGCTGTACATCTCCACCCCGGACCACCCCAACGATGCCGCGGAAGTGATGTCCCGGTGCCTGGAGGCCGTGCGAGTCTGGATGGGGAAGAACAGGCTTCGTCTCAACCCGTCCAAGACCGAGTGGCTGTGGTTTCCGGCGTCACGTCATAGCCAGTTGGTTCCATCTCTGGCTATCGGGGGCGAGTCATTAGCTCCCACGGAGAGGGCTCGCAACCTGGGCGTCCTCCTGGATGTTCGGCTGTCTTTAGACGATCATGTGACGGCCGTGGCCAGGGGGGCTTTTCATCAGGCTCGCCTGATACACCAGTTGCGCCCCTTTCTGGATCGGGACGCCCTACGCACAGTCACTCAAGCCCTCGTTGTTTCCCGCCTGGACTATTGCAATGCTCTCTACATGGGGCTCCCCTTGAGGTGCACCCGGAGGCTCCAGCTANTGGGGGCCTCTAGATGCTCCCATGTAACACCTCTCCTGCGTGAGCTGCACTGGCTGCCGGTGGCCTTCCGGGTGCGCTTCAAGGTGTTAGTAACAACTTTTAAAGCGCTCCATGGCAATGGACCTAGGTATTTGCAAGACCGCCTCCTACCAAACACCTCCCTTCGACCAGTCCGCTCCCACAGAGAGGGCCTCCTTAGGGTGCCGTTGGCCAGACAATGCCGGCTGGCGACCCCCAGGGGGAGAGCCTTCTCTGTGGCAGCTCCTGCCCTCTGGAATGACCTACCTCCCGATGTACAGTTGCGGACCTGCGCCTTTTTTGCCGAGCCCTGAAGGCCCATCTATTCCGTGCGGCCGGCCTGGCGTAGTTTGGATTGTGTTTCAGTGGGGGTTTTTTGTATGGGTGTGTTTTTAGAACAGGCCTATTATTCAATTCGATTTTAAAACAGAAACTATTTATTTATTCATGGTTTTTAGTATTGCCTGTTCACCGCCCTGAGTCCCGCAAGGGAGATAGGGCGGTATATAAATTTAATAAATAAATAAATCTGGCTTCCCCCATTGACTTTGCTTGTTGGAAGCCAGCTTGTTGGAAAGGTTTCTGCTAAAAGGGTCAGGCAAAATTGCTTGGCAGGATGTAAGGCCATCCATGCATCCAAGGAAATAGACTCAGCTGTTATGACTAATAAACCATCCCCATAACATTTGGGAACCAGTTGGAGAGGTTTCCCCATGCATATAAATGAGCAGGGAGAGGCACCCCAGGATGAGATTGTCTGGCATATTTTGTTTTGTTTTGAATTCTTTCCAGACATATTTCAGTTTACATAAATATTTGAAGGTCGGATCAGACAGGATTTGCAGTACAATAGTACGAGGAATGCTTTTGCGAAAACTTTGATAAGGTTTAATTTAGGTTCCAGGAAACGGGTGGCAGAGAAAAGGGAGAAAGTTTTCAACTTTTCAGCTTTGTGCACTGCCAGCAGCTTCTTTCAGGACTGAGTTGCTTGGTGATTATAATTGTTCCAAATATTTTTATGTGGTTTTCTGCATGTTGATTAGAATGTGAACTGTATTTTTCAGGATGACAGATAGCACTAAACATCTTGATATACAGTACAAGATGCTATTTACCAGATTAAATAGTGTTCATATGATGTTCCTTTCATAAACTACCTTTTCCTGACTCCTTTCCTGTAAACCAAATTAGATCTGGATTTAGGGTGTCACAAGTTGTATTTTGGCAATACAACTATTTTTGGCTCTCCCACCACCACCAAAATATTTATACAATTGAAAACAGGACTCCACCCATCTAACTTAAGAAACTGCATTTTACAAAAGCAATCTTAGCTACTGAAAAACAATATGGTATGATCCCCTGTTGAAGTCTAACTTTTTTTAAAAAAAATGTAATGAGATATTCCATAGATAAAGAGAGGCTTTAGCATATATTCAGATCCTGAGTGTTAATCTTTCTGAGTATTATTGTAACTGGTGGCAATCTCTCTAAATTATATATTTGACAGCAATGTTGTTTTGTACAATCAGGCAAGATCACACAACAAATCAAGTAGAAATGCTTTCTCTGAATGTTATGTTTAATGACACTGCAGAGAGGAGTATAGTTGAAAAAAATTTCTGGATGAAAAATTATTTTTTTAGATAAAAAATTATGTCTTCTTTCTGTCAAATTGGTTTTCTTTGTGGAATAGAATTGTTTAATCATTAATTGCTTATTTAAAATTTAATGATTCATGCAGTCCCAAAGCAGATGCTACCTTGTGAGTATGTCAATAATTCAAACTGGTTTTGTATTATTGGAGATAAAATTTACTTATCGTTTTCCTATCCCTATAATAGATAGGGATAACAATTCCTTTTTTTTTTTTTTTTTTGGTATGGTTGTGAATATATGTGGTTGTCTAGGCTGAGAAGATTAGCACACTTGGGCTCGGTCAGTATTTGGTTTCCACAAAATATCAGGGCTGTAGTCCACACTTTGAAGTATAATAACTCCAGAAATAAGGCAATAGCAAACCATTTGTTTAATTACAGGACAAGAGTCAAACTTAACATAAAGGAATCTTTTCTCTCCTTTTAAAGCCAGACCTGTTTTCAACTCATCAATTCTTCATGAGACCAGAGCAGTGGTGGGATTCAGCTGGTTCGCACCACTTTGGCAAAATCAGTAGCTATTTTTTTGTTGCCCATGCCCAGAATGAACTTCTGGAAGCAGCATCCACACATGTTTGAATTCCATCACTGGACCAGAGAGTGAATAAAGACAAAAGAGTGAGGTTAGGGAAGCAAGGATATCATAGAGGATCCAATGTTGTATGCCAGTTTCTTTTTCTTCCTGGCAGCCCTTATGAGAGCCACAAACTAGCACAGTTTTAACATCCAAGAAGAGTAAGCCTGCTTGTCTACAGCCTTATTCTACATTTTACCAAACCCTGTGAAATTCAATCATGACTTGAATGCCTGATTTTTCACCAGAGTTGTCTATATTGATCAGTAAAGAACATTCTCACATTTAAAAGTTTGCACTCCACTTTATAACTCTGCTAGTTTAAAGATGTCTGGAGTTTCATTAATGAAACTAAATCTATAAGCAACTTCCCAGAAATATTTAATCTGATAGGAACACAAACTTTCTCCCTAGGGACTCTGTTATTCTTCTGTGGCTTACTCCCGAGTGTTTTATAAGTACTTTGCTTTATGGGCTACAAATTTTAGATTTTCCTTCTTTCCTTACTTCCAAGATTTCTATACAGGCATTAAAAAAAAATCTTTTCTAAAAGTAAAATAGTAGGGTTGTTTAATTTTTTAAAATGAAGTTCACCTCTTAATTAGAGTGCGTAGGTTACAACAGCTGGACTAAATGAAACATTACCGTTGGCTGCTAAATCAAGCAGGAAAGGGCTTCCCAGGGAGATTTATTGTTTACATTCAATGAAAGGAAAAGTCGAACTTGAAATACTCAGATTTAATCTCAGCACTGATTAAAATGGTGCTATTGTATTATTCCAGAGTTGTTTGCAAAGGTGAACTGAGGCTTTCATGCAGCTACAATCTATTGACATGTCCCTGAGGTTTGCATGGGATAAGACCAGACAAGCTTGCTTAACATTTTGCAGAGGAGGTTCCTCTCCACAAATGGCTTAATAAGCACTTCTTAGCCTTTCTGTTTAATCTTTTTCTGCTTGTATAAACTTTTCTGGAACATGCCTTTGTTTGCTAGCTATTTTCTGACTGTTTGTAAAGGTACATCTTACTGTACACAGCTCTTTCTGGTATTTTCTTTCTCCTCTTCCTCCAAGAAAGTCTAGGCTTTTAATATTTCTACTTATCCTGCTTTAGCCTTGCAGCCCAAAGATATAGTAGGTGAAGAGAGCTGGCCAAAGCAAGCTTCGTGACTAAGCAGGGACTGGAACCCAGCTTCACTCAACCTAGAACATTATTGTCTATGGAGATTCTTAAACATCAAGGTCATTGTGGTCCCAAAGGTGCCTTTCAAAGGCAACTGGACAGCACTGAAGAAGCTTCTTAGATGAGAAGTAAAAAGTTTTGAAGGAAAAAAAACACATGAAAGTCCAGTTGCCTTTTGAAAAACACCTTTGGGACTAGAACATTATTGGATGTGAGTGGAACTCCCTTTGCAAAGTTTCTTGTTCCTACCACCACTGGTGTCTCACTTACCATTATACTTGATCCCCTAGCTTCCTCCTGCTGCAGTCATAATGCTCTGTGCAGATGAAAGGTTTCCACCAACAAGTCTCGGCATTAATAGGACCAGATGACAACATTCGCTGCCAGGAAAGCCACTGGAGAAAACACCTGGTTCTGGAAATGACATGGTGGATAAATGAGTCCGATACAAAACTGAGATGTCATGCTGGGCTTATGAGGGGTTTTTTTACCTCTTTTTTTCTGAAAGGGAGAAGAAATCTGCCTCTTCTGTGAAGTAGAAAGGATGGAAAAATGTATCCTGATATTGACCAATCAATCAGGAGTGACTGGCTGAGATACTGTATTTCTGTGTTTGTTGATTGTCCAGTAACTGGGAAATTATGATTGGGGAAATTGTCTGTTATTACAGTACTGCAGTCTCAAAAAGACACAAAAATGTATTTACAGAGTTAGTTCTTCATGAATTTCCAATTAGATGCTCTACACCAGCGGTGTCAAACTTGCAACGTCACGTGATGTGTCACGACATATCACGACTTTTTTGCCATTGCCAGCAATGGGGTGGGCCCGGTTTCGCTATGATGCATCCGGCCTGCGGGCCAGCAGATTGACACCCCTGCTCTACACAATCTTTTATTTCAGGCATTTAAATTTGATTGGTATTTCTGGGGTAGCAATTTGGGCTAAAGTCTGATGCATGCCTCTATCCAGAATAATTCTAAATGAACCCCTGACTGTGCACCAAGCTTAAATCGAGACTGTTTTGCAAATTATACTCTTGAGAACCACTTGGAAAATTCAGCTAACATAGACTGTGAAAACAAAGCCACAAAAGTATTTTCCCTTCATGCCGATCCTTTGATCCCTTTCAGCAAAATTTGATTTAACTTCAAAATCCCTTCATGCCTTAGACTTAATAAATCGAGGCCCAGCATCAGCTATGGTTTGAGCTTGTCCATTGTTGCCTTCCTGACAAGATTTTAGAATTAGTGCTGTTTGTCATGGATGCATGTCTTCTTCTTGGCTATAGCTCTGGAATTTGAAATTTATTAAGGCATCAAGAATTATGGAATTTTTGTGCAAGTGAAACAACTTGGGCATATTTCTTGAGTTCTTTTGTTTTCTTTATTCAACATTTATACTGTAGTGCTCCTTGCAAGCCAGCCCACGGCTATTTTTTGTATCAGTTTCATATCAGACATTATGCTTTTATTGTTAAGCCAGATCACATAATTTGCTAGTGCAAACATGCATATGAGAGCTGCCAATATTTCAATGCTGTTGTTGTTTGTTTAATAAAGTGAAATAAAATGAAATAAGACCTGGCATCTGGATAAGGTTGGCATGAAATGATAGACACAAAAAAAAGTTCCTCCTCAGTCCATGGATTAAATCTGAACTGCAAATGAAGTTCAATATTAAAACTAATGACTGAAAACTGACTTGCAAGGTTCAATAGGTCCATTAGTTTAAACTTTAGAGTGTTAACCAATACACTGGTTAAGTGGTAGACCTTTGTACATCTTGAAGAAGAATTCTTTCTGGCAACATGTATGGGGTAGCTTTGAAGCAGTGGCTGTTAAAGTGGGGATGAGTGTCCAGTTTGAGACTGCTGGTGATGAGACCCTTGTATAAAACATAAGTCTGGGTTTTTTTAATGAGATTAATGACATTATTAAAGATTGGCAAAGGGGGTAATTGGGTCAAACAATTTAAGAACCTCAGTTCTCAAGCTTGATTGAGCTGCAATGAAATGAAAACTTAAACATTCTTGAAGCAGTGAACTGGTCCAAAATCTTATGCTCAAAGTAATTTATAAATATAATAAATGAATAAACAAAGGGATAAAAATGTTTTTATTAATGGAAGCTAACATCTGCTATGTTATCAGGATAATACATACCACCCAGATAACATAACATTTTCCTAGTGCGTGTTAAAATGAAACCATAGATATAAATATTACTATATTCTATACTATATACTATGTTCATAAAATTACTTAGATATTTAATTGCCAATAGATTTTCTGCCTTAATGTATAATGTTCTAGAATTTTACATAATTTTGTCACCTATGAAAGTAGAAACAGACAAGCTTTATGACTGCAATCATGCCTTGCTTTCTCATCCAATAACAGCTAGCCAAGGATGTGACTCTTTATTATCATCACCAATTAGGTGGGAAAATGTCATTAGTCTAATTGCTTTTCCCATGGTTCTTTAATTGTGTCTGTAGGTATTTAGAGTGATCAGGCTAAAATCTCCTTTGTTGCTTAGCAATCCATTTCATAACTTTCTTATAATTAGGCAGCTAGTTTGACCTTTAGCAACAAACTCTCATAAGAACAGCCTGGCAAACACCATGATTTTTCATAAGCAGATGTTGTAAACATTAGATCTAAATCCAGAAGCAAATATGCAACACAATTAGCTCTTTCCCCATAGTTCTGCAGCTATGGAGATATGTTCAAACCTGTTTCTCAAAACTGAGTTAGGGTCCAAATTCCAAAATGGTTTAAATGAGATTGTTCTTCTAAATGAAATTTGAATGAGGCTTTAGCCCTGTTAAAATATCCACTGCTTTACATGTAATAGCAAAAGGCATTCATTCAATCTATGCAAACATAGATGTATGGACATGTTTTACATTGTCTCTGCATGATAATCCAAACCCCATTTCCCCAACCAGGTGGCTGTGCCATCAGGGTAGACTTGAAGGAAAAAGTTCAGTTGTATGCACCAGAATGAGCTGAGTGGAGACAAATGGAATAATGCTGCTGTGCTATATCTTGAAATAATATAATTACACTGTAGAAAGATGTTTCAAATATCTGAAATTTTACCATTGCTTCATTTCAGCAGGAGGCAGTTGATCTTGTCTGGACTTAGAAATTAAGCAAGGCCAGTATAGATTAGGATTTGAATGAGGAACTGCAGAGAACCCCAAGTTGTAGGTTAGATTTCGAAAACAATAACAAGAAACATCCTGGACAAAGACCAGGACCAAATACTTCTGGATTTCTTTGTGATGTCACCAAGAGTCCTCCTCAACTTGAAAGCGATTTTATCTCATCACTAAAAGCATATTCACACGTATATAAATTATCTTCTGATCTTTCAGTAATCATATGAAGATTATAAAGGTCATCAGGAACAGTCCTGCTTCTGTTTTTATGAATTCAGATATATGACAAGTTTCATTTCATATATATGAATAGTGAAATATTATTTTCTTGCTCCAACTCTGCTCTGTATAGCTCAAGATTTATACAGGAATGGTCATATCCATCTTCATGAGAAGATATAGAACTTTTCTAGAACTATTGAACTTCTAATGTTCCATATGTGTGAGGGGTGGTTTCTATGGAGGGGAAGGTGATGTGATGCACTACAGTGAAGCAACAGTTTCCCAGGAAGGGGCAAGCACATTCCAAGGAGTGTGTGTGTGTGTGTGTGTGTGTGTGTGTGTTTGTGTGTGTGACAGGTGACAGAAGAGACAACACAGCCTAGAGCTGGACAGAAATACAGGAAGAGAGTTAGGGTAGCCAGTCCTTAGAATTTCCCAGGACATATCCGCTGGGGTGAGAGTAGTAAAGGTTTAGTCTGGCTAGATTCTGTGTATTGGATGTAAGAAAATAAAGAACTGAACTTTGTCTAGATTGTTCTATGTTGTTTTAGGGCTGGATCTGACAATATGCTAGAAGTTGGAATTCGTGAAATTCATGGAATTCAAGCATGAGCAGTACTAAAGATGTCTGCCTAAGAATTTGGAGAATTGTTGCCATAACACATAGACAGTACTGGTCTAGATAGACTAATGGTGTAACTGGATGCATCTTTATAAATTGTTGCAAGACAGTCTTGCTCAATCTTCAGACTATTGAACTACCAGGTAGTCAATGCAAGATATTGTGACATGTGTCATCTTGGATACATCATGATCTTTCAGCCCCAATTCTGAACCTGTGGGCAGGACAAAATGAGAAAGAATAATTTAGAAATTCCTGATAATATAATTGATGCTTTGACTATATGCTTTGGGAAGTGCCCTTCCAGGATTGAAGCTTTTTGGAAGCCTCATATAATTTGTTTGAACTTTTTTTAAAGAAAGATCTAAATGCAAGTACCAACTAACCAAACATGAATGAGAGTGGTTTGCCTCGTAGCCCATAAACATATGAATGTAAAGTATGCGTAATCAAAAAGTTTCTCAATGTCTAGGCCTGGTATATCCTATTTCTTCATCAGCCTACTCTTATCTTTTGCTGATATGATACAACCATCCTGGTCACATATGCAATGAATCACAGCCCTGAACCTGACGTACAGGTATGTGACTATGTCACATTGCTTCCACTGTCTGCTACAATTCCCAAAGCTATCATTTCAATGAAAATTAACGAGTTTTGAATATTTCACATAGAATTCAATATATTAATACTTCTTTTTTCTCCTTTCACCTAATTCCTAAGAAAATCGGAACATAAATCTCTAGAAAATAGAATACTTGTATTTCAAAATGCTTACTTTCATTTGAAGCCATCAGCAATTGATTTGATTATATTAAACTTTATTTACTACCCTTCTTGTGCTTCTGCCCCATTCTGAACCTATCAAAATTGTCATACATCACGGCCAAAGTCCATTTTTACTGTGGACGGCAGCAATATTTCTATTACACATTTAGACTAGAGAGTTTTTTGTTTGATAAAATAAAATTAGTAATCTGAAAGAAATCACACTCTATTGACTCACTAATACATTTGGTTATAAAATTTTGCTTACTTGTTGAGACTAGTAGGTGACGACAGATAAAGACATATACTTTGTTTTTGTTTTAAGAGCAAGCCCTCCCCCACAGTCAAATGAAGGGCAGATAGATTATTTAGATTATTATGCTTTTTGTGATCCAAAGAAAAAAAATGCTGATTTAGACAATCTTTTCTCTTCTCCTGTCTCATCATGTAAAGAAAATTAAGCAGTAAACAGTTTCACATACAGATTCTCTCCCTCCTACTCTCCTTTCTTTTTCTCTCTCTTCACATTCATCCCCCTTCCACGTATACATAAACACCAAAATAAATACAGTACTTGTATAATGGAGATATATGTACTTATAAATGTACATTACATTTATATATAAATGTGAAAGAACATACATTGTAAATATAAATGTGTCTACTTAGAAGTCACTTTGAGATTGTGATTATAGAATCTAATCTGAGTAAACTTCTTTCTCCAGATATAGAAATGAGTAATTACTTCTTCAATTTCACTCAGTCTTTCTTATCTGCCTGTATGTTTAATTTACTGTATTCTGGCTTTCTTTTATGACAACAAGATTTTGAATGTGTTCTCTCTCACTTTATTCTCAGAACAATGTGAGATAGGTTGGGATGAGAGAAAATGACGCAAACTCAACCATGAGCTTTATGGTTGAGTTGGCCCTGAAACTGGGTCTTACTAGTTATAGTCTTTATATTATTATTTGTATTATTTTATTTATAACAGTCTTAAACTACTTTAGTCTTCAGTTTCTGGAGGAAGTAATTCTATCTAAATAAATAAATAAAATGTCATACATGCATCAATCACAAGCTTTTCCTGATAGATAAGTTGTACTTTGATTCCAACTATTCTTAGTTATTGAGACTAGGCTGGTGAGGGATTGTGGGAGATAATATCCAACATATCAATGGAAAGCAGTAAACTGGAGAAAAACTATCTGCATCTTGATTAGTATTTCATAAAAATAGCTGATTTTCTACCATATATAGAAACAAATTGAATAGTTTTGAATTTATTATCTGAAACATATTTTGTTTATGTCAAGTTCAATCTAGCATAAAACTTACTAGACATTTGGTCATGCATTGAATATAGAAACTATATGTAATTTAACTTGGTGACTCATCTACAGAATAATGAGCTCCAACAAGTAAACATATTCTCCCTTGGTAAATGAATCTTCCCTCCACTAATAGTTTGATAAGTCCCATTGGGCTGGCTAAAAGTTTATGTTCCTTTTGGAGTCATGCAGGCTGTCAGAAGGCTAATTCTACAATAGAAAGTAGTATTTTGGAGGAATAGCAATAGCACTTAGTCAAGCTATTCTCCAAGGCGCCTGAAGGCAGGACAAGAAGCAATGGATGGAAACTGATCAAGGAGAGAAGCAACTTAGAACTAAGGAGAAACTTCCTGACAGTTAGAACAATTAACCAATGGAACAACCTGCCTCCAGAAGTGGTGAATGCTCCAACACTGGAAGTTTTTAAGAAGAGACTGGACAGCCATTTGTCCGAAATGGTGTAGGGTTCCTGCCTGAGCAGGGGGTTGGACTCGATGACCTCCAAGGTCCCTTCCAACTTTATTATTATTATTATTATTATTATTATTATTATTATTATTATTATTATTATTATTATTATTATTATTATTATTATTACTATATACCATTTCACAGTGCTTTACAGGCCTCTCTAAGCGATTTACAGAGTCAGCATTATTGCCCCCAGCAATTTGGGACCTTATTTTACAGACCTCAGAAGGATGAAAGGCTGAGTCAACCTTGAGCCAGTGAGACTCAAACCGCTGGCAGTTGGCAGTCAGCAGAATTAGCCTACAATATTACATTGTAACCACTGTACCACTATGGCTTTAAGGAACTAAGGAAGCTTAGTTAATACGTCAGGATGAATCAAGACATTAAATATTTCTTGAACTATGGTGGTTTATATTTATATTCCATTATTCTCAGAAGTGCAGGGAATAAGAATAAAGTAAACTGTCCCAACATCTGAGAAAAGAGAGAATCCCCATTTTATTAGTTCTTTTTAGACTGGCCATAAAGAGATGAGTAGTACCATCAGAATGGACAAAGAAAAGCACATGGCTTGCAGAAAATGTGTAGTTATTTAGCATTTTTATTTTCTAAGAATATCTCTGGGGTTCCCAAGAGGCCTAGACACATCCTGGGAAATAAAACTGACACCAGAGGCTAGTTGCAAAATGCCAGCTATCCTTTAGCAACTTTTAAATTGTCAACTAAAATGTTTAAAAGCTAAGTGAAGCTGAGAACCTAGTGGTATAATAAAATATATTTCTGGGCATATTAAACATTCCCCAATGCCACACTTAGAGGCTTCAGTTCTGTAAGTCTCAAAAGAGTTAATCTAAATAGAGGAGGAGGAGGAGGAGGAGGAGGAGGAGATCTCTAAGATTAAATCAAATAATTTAAACTTGGTTATGTCCATTATATGTTGGAGCTTATATGTAAAGTATTTTCAAATTTTCCAGATAAGTTGTTTTCCATATATACTTTCCTGAGACTAAATTTCAGCTGAATCAGTGCCATCATAATACATTCAATTTACACTGACAATTGCCTGTTGGGATAAAGATGTTGATCATGCATTTATGTATATTCTGTAATGTTCAAATCCTGGGAGAATGCCACACTCACATGATTAATTTAAATCTTAATTAATGTAGGAGGGCTTTTTCTGTTTTGCTTTAAGGAAGAAAAGAAGCATTCCAGCCTTACTTATGACACTGATTTAGAAAGCTTCACTTTTTCTGTAATTGGGTCTCATTAATACATTCCTGAGTGCTCCGAAATTTAGGAGAAGTAAAACATGAGCCAGAGAGATCAGAGCAACAGGGGTCTGTAAGAATTCCAGACCACAAAGTTAATTCCACTTAAGGAGATTGAAGAGGCTCCGTAATCAAAGGAAGAAAACATGTTTCAGAAAACACAACAGGCATCCAAGGCATGGGAAATTTTCTTCTTCAGAGTTTCAGTGCTGGCTGTTTTACCAAGTTTCTTTTTCTCTTTCCCTCATTCCAGGATTGCAATTTGTAGAAGAATATCTGAGAGTTATGAGTAATAGTGATCTGTAAATAGTATTTTCATTTCACCTTTTTTTCCTCCATGTCATGTTTCCAAAAAAGAAAATGTAACATGCTTGATGTCCCAATCTGGCTGAACATGTGCTACTGTTCAAACTAAAAATGGGATGAGAATTGAAACTGGTGAATTTGTAGAGGATTGAGGTTCCCTTGTCAGATTGATCAGATAATCTTGTCCATGGGAAACTGCAGGGTCTGGTTAAAAGAAGACAAGATGGCAGTCACAATAGTGTGATCAAAGCTCTGACAGATTGTAATATGTACCACATCACTGTCCTTCCTATGGACTCTCCTGGACAAGACCAATTACTGCTGTAAACCTTAAGTAGTAATATATACTGTATGAAGAAACCTCCATACATTAACTCATCCACCTATAGCAGATAAACTCCAATGACCTTGGAGTCATACCTTATGTATTCTAGCCTTTAATATTGATTTATAACCAGTAAGAAATCTGATGCTGTTGAAGAAATTCAAGAAGGGGCTGTCAAGCATAAAGCCTTTCTTGATCCTATGAAGCTGAGCTGCATAATGGATTAAAAAGAGTGATTCACAAAAGATGTCCATGTGAGTGAAGCAATTCATTTTCAAAGCATCATCATCTCTACAGCTCTTTAGAGCCTCTCCCAGATTGATGATGCACTCACCAGCAAAATTAAGTAGCTGTACACGTATTTAGACATGTAGAAAACATAAGCTCTTCAAATGAAGTAGCTGCTGTGACCCATCAAGGAGATCAACTCTGCCAATCACCTTGTCTGACTATTTTGCATGGTCCTAACAATGACTACGTTTATCCCCCCCCAGCCTTTAATATTTCTTCCTTCTGCATTGTTAGGAATTAGAGTTGAACAAAAAAGTTTTGGAGCACTTCTGGTGGTAATACACAGGTTGTATGCACAAAACTTTCACTGAGACTGACAGTGAAATGAAATGGCTGGGGATGCACATGCACAGACAACCATATCTGGTGATAGCAGTGTAAAAAGGCAGGAAGAGGATTGCACTGCTATTGATAAAAAAAGAATATTATGTTTGTCAAAAAGGGCAGTATTAAATATTTTTATCACAATTGCTGCAATTTTTGTTCAGATTATCCAGATCAGAACCATTGCTGGGCACTGTGGAGAAGCATAATTCAGTAGGACACTGGGTGGTTATACCTACACTTCCTTGCACTTGGACATGCTTTTCCTTCTTGTTAGCACTTGTTTTCATATCCTGCCAAGTAATGATAAGTCATGAAAAAGGTTTTCCTTCCTTCCTTCCTTCCTTCCTTCCTCCCTCCCTCCCTCCCTCCCTCCCTNGGGGGGGGGGGACATGATAGCAGTATTCCAGTATTTGAGAGGCTGCCATAAGAGGAGGGTTAACTTATTTTCCAAAGCACCAGAGAACAGGACAAGAAACAATGGATGGAAACTAATCAAGGAGAGAAGCAACCTGGAATTAAGGGAAACTTCCTACAGTGAGGACAATTAGCTAGTGGAACAGCTTGCCTTCAGAAGTTGTAGGTGCTTGATCACTGGAAAGTTTTTAAGAAGAGAATGGACAGACACTTGTCTGAAATGATATAGGGTCTTCTGCTTGAGTAGGGAGTTGGACTATAAGACCTCCAACGTCCCTTCCAGCTCTATTCTGATTCTGATTGGATCTTCAAAGAGCCAGACAATATTTGATTTTAAGCCTATGCCTGTCTATGCATAGGTATATTATCTCTCTCCCAGATTCATTGTATTGATTTTGAGGGAAAAGACCTCAAAACTGTGTAACTTCTGTTCATTTCCTTGCAGCCCTCAAAAGTTATAGAAACAGGTGCACAATCTCCCCAAGTGGGGCAGGGATACTATGTAAAGGTGTCCATTAGGAAAAATTGCATGCAAAAGTGGGGATATTTGGGAAGAATTGCTTGCAATACAAGATCTCTTGTGGATAATGGTTGGAGAAAAGCCCGCATTAAGGAATATTGTATAAATAAATTCATACAACCTTTTCTTGAAACATTTAAAATTTGCAAACTGAGCTGGGAGTGGGATGGAAAATCACAGACATTAAAACACATTTATCAGTCCTCAGCTGTGTCTCATTAATGCTTTCTTGTGGCTCCACGGCTATCTTATTCCAGATTCTCATATTGATAAAAAGGATTTCTGTGTAACATTACCAAATATTTCCACACTGTTTTTACTCTACAGAGTGAATTACGTGCCCAGCATTGTACACTGAAGACACAGAGTTATTCGTGCTTTTAAACCAATTCAAGAACTGACACCTTTATTTTGCTTTCTGGAGCAGCTGTAGAACAGCACACAAGCCCTGAAATCTGGCTGAGTTTGATTTCTGCAGCCTTCTGGGCTCCCCATATTATTAACTGGCTAAATAAAGCTCCTTTAAGGATCCCGGTGCTAACACTGGCGACTAACCAAAGGAACAACAGTAATGCTATTCAGTAACCACCTTTAGTGGCAGGAGACGGAAAGCTCTTCCTTCCTTCCTTCCTCTCTTAAGAATGATCAATTTATAAAATGAACAAGAACTAAGGAACTTGCAGGGTGTCTTGTCTGTGGAAGCAACAGCTGCAGGATCCCCTTGCCCTCCCAATTGTGCTCATAGTGAATCCTCTGTTCTGGCAGGTGATGCTGCCGATTTGAAATACACGAATTATCCAGCCAGGGAGATCAGCAACAGGCAAACATTTTAGCTGCCTAGTGGGATTAAAGACCAAACCAAATCCTTGGAAGTATAAATATTGTTAATGCTCATCTTCATGAGAAATCGGTGAAATCAAACTGGGTGTTGTTAACTTAGCAGGCTTGGCTAATGCAGGAGGAAGTATATCCAGGTGTGAGATAAGCCCTGGTCAGGCATTTCTGGAAATAGTTAACAATTTAATGTGACTTCAGGGTATTGCCACTGTGAGAGCTTCGTATTTAACATAAGCACTGATGGGAGGGTTTCACATATGGGACTATAGTCTCCATATTGATCTAAACCTTTGCATTGTTTTCTTTCTGGACTGCGTGAAAGCTTTTGATGTACAAATCTTCATGCAAAGGCCTTTTTCCCATTGGCATCTGCATTGAACACATGGACACTGTCGCATTCCCATATTCAGTGTAGCCATTTTCAAAATTCTAGACCCATGAGATTAGTGGCTGGAAGTTGAAATGTTATACAGTCATCATTACCTTTATTGACTATGCAATAAGCAACAGGCAAACATTTTAGCTGCCTAGTGGGATTAAAGACCAAACCAAATCCTTGGAAGTATAAATATTGTTAATGCTCATCTTCATGAGAAATCGGTGAAATCAAACTGGGTGTTGTTAACTTAGCAGGCCTCTAGAACAGAAAATATGTCTGGCCAGTGGCTAAGTCAGATGCTTCATACAGCATGTCAATCACAGATACTGTTACTGTGTACCTTCCTCTCTTCTGTCCTCAAGAGTGTGTGGAATCTAAGCAGGTAATTCACCAGGTGAAGTTCCAGTCTTAAGGTTATAGCAAATCATAGGCAAATGGAAAAGGGATTTTAAAATATGCAATATATTTTGAGTTTGCTATTTCTCAGTGGCAAAGAATAAAACTGGATTAGAGTGGTTTAATAAAGGATCACATTTCTAGAACACTATAGGCAAAGATGAATTGAGATGAATAAGAATTTTTTACCTGATAGCATTTTTAGCTTAAATATATTTTGTACCTCTCAAAAATTTAGAAGAAATTGGAGCCACAACACACATTTGTGTTGAAATCTGTACTATTCAGAATTTTGTAGCATAATTTGCAATTAAAATACTTGTCTAAGCTAGAAAAAGAGCCAATAAAAATGATATTTGGTATAGATATTTTTCAGAACAGTTGCAAGGCAGATTTTGACATGGTCTTAACTGCATAGCGAGATTAAGGTTCAGTGTGCCATGCAAACTGCTGCTTGTCTGCATTTTTCAAGAGTTGGTTTCATGGTCTCTTATCATTATAGCAAAAGGTCACATCAAATGTATTGAAAGGCAATTTCATTCCTCTCATTTTGCCTGAAAGGAAAGAAAATGCATAATTTATGGTATGGACATGGGAAAAGATCATGTAAACTCAACCAGTGTTCTTCTGCCATAAAAGCAAGCATGGATCCTCAGAGGCAAATGGAGAGTGGGCTTTTTTTGGCTTCAGTCACAATGGAAGTGTTTGTCCAAGGAAAGCATGCGGGGGAAGCAAGGGACCAAAGTGGATGGGATTGTTAAATGAAAATGTTCTCTTTCACAATACAACGTTGTGCATATATTTAAAAAAAGTGGGCAAGAGAATAGGCCTATGAAAAGATTTCTACTGTTGAACTACGAAGAAAGAAGGAAATCTGGAGTTTTCATTGTTTGTGGTGACAAACAATTATGGCTTGACCTGATAGATTCAATTTGCTTCATCTTTCTCAACTGAAAGGTTGTGGGTTTCCATTACATCTCAACCAATTGATTAATCCAAATATACATGCACACTGTATATGTATCTGTGGCCTCCTTGACCCAAACCTACATTTGTGCATGGACTTCTGTGTGTGACTTATAATATACTGTATAACCAAACATACATATAGTACTTTCATGGTTATCGTGCTATTCCATTTTGAGATAAGTAACATTATGCAAAAAAAAATCCAATGTGAGTTCCACATGGCAATCCAACATTCCAGAGATCTGAAACTTGAAGCTAAGATGGAGGTTTAAGTTACAAAAGCTGCAGATAGGAACCTATAAAGTTGCTTCCTACAAACCCAAATTATTCACCCATTTTGCTGAATTGTTTATTCTGACTATAGCAGGCCAGTCCTCTGGGTCTTAAACCAAGATCCCTTGTAACCAAACATTGAACCTGCAACCTTCTTCATAGGAAGCACACTACCACTGGGCTAAGATTACTGTGGTTGATAAACATTGATAAAGGACTAAAATTAGCTCTGCATGGTAAAGAAAAATCAAGCAAATAAAAAATACAACCAACTACATTTGAGTTCTGTTCATCCTGGACAAGGAAAGGTCCCCAGATGATTTTATTTAATTACCATTGGCATATTACAATAATAGGCTATCTTGAGTTTATGGGGGGGGGGAATATTTCAAAAACACAGATATGAATTATAAAATCAAATAAAATTTGCTAGCAGTACAGATATAGGAAATCACATGAGCCAATAATCAAAAACACATAACGAGGCTAAAATTAAAATCTTGGGTGAACTATGAAGACTGCACAAAATATTAAACTCTAGATACAAGACAATGACTTTGTAGGGAGGGTTGCATAATCTGGTTGCTATTACTCAAATGACATTCTTTACTATAGTCCAGTGTTGTACTTTATTTTGCTAGAATAGCAATAGGCATGGATGTCCACAAAAGGTATAAAAAGTCAAGATAACAGCTACAATTCCAGAAACAAAGCACCATCAATTTTAAACATGCACTGCAAGTAAAAAGTAGAACCAACTGGATCTTAAAGCCTAACCCCTGGCAGTAAGTAATGTTTTGGGTGGATAGGAGCTGGATTTGGAAATCCAGTTATCACTTGGGCAGAAGAAGCTACCTCAGTCAATAGAAAAGAAACCACAAATGTCTCTGCTAAAGCAGTCTGCTGCTAATTTTGAGCTGCGTCTTCAAGATGAGCAAGAAAGGAAGGGTGGGAATGGTCAAATCTTTCACGTGTAGCAGAAACTGCTCACCATGAGGGAGGCATGGTCCTTGGACTTTGAGCTTAAAAATTGCTTCCAATCATATACTTTCTTATCCAAAACAGGGTTTAATTTCTAAGAATTGACAGCAGAAATTAACCTCTTTTTCCTATTTAGAACAGTATTATATTTTTGAAACTTTCTGAAATGGTTTAGAAAAAGGGTTCTACTCTGCAGAGTTTTGGGAACTCTAGAAGTGATGCTGGCAGGAAGCCGGCAGCCCCATGGGCCATATTTTTTTCACCACTGCTTTAGAACAAGAGAGGTGGCACAATGGCTTAGTGGTTAAGACACTGGGCTTGTCAGCTGGAAAGACAGCAGCCCAGGTTCAAGACCAAGCATCACACAAAGGGGTGAACTTCCATCCTCACCCCAAGTCCCCCCAATCTAGCAGTTCAAAAGCATGCAAATGTGTGTAGATAAACAGATACTACTTCAATGGGGAAGGTAACAGTGCTCCATGACATCATGCTAACTGCATGACTGTGGAAATGTCTTCTGACAATGCTGATTCAATGGCCTTGAAATGGAGATGAGCTCCATCTCCTATACAACCAGCAGAGTAAAATCCGCAGGGACTCCTTTACCTTTTTAGAACAAGATAGCATGCTGGGCAAGGAGGGTCATAAATAGAATGGTGATTGTCTTGAGTTGCTGGCATGGCTACAGCAAAAACCTAACAGTGTTTTATCTTTATTATTTTATTTACTTATTTGTATCCCGCTTTTATTATGTTTACAATTAACTCAAGGTAGCGGTCCTATCCAACATACCTTGCTCCTATTTTCCCCACAACAGCAACCCTGTAAAATGAATTGGGCTGAGAGAGAGTGATAGGCCCAAGGTCACCCAGCTGACTAGAACTCACAGTCTTCTTTCTAGCCTAGTGCCTAAGCCACTAGACCACACTGGTTATAGACTTGTCTTTGACTGCAAAATCCATCCATCAGGTATTGTCCAGTGATTTTGTAGATCGCCATAGCACTTCAAGAATCTCCTAAGAAAAACCAGTCATTTGAACTTGTGTAGATGTTATTTGATGTGCTGAACAAAACAGATGGGGGGGGACATATAGATACAATTATCTTCCATTAAGTGTTCTGTTATATTCTAAGACAATATAAACTTACACTATGTATATGCATACATATGCATGGAGTAAATTTGAATTATGCTATGCTGTATGAAATATTTGAATCAATCCACTGCCTCTTTATTGAAGATGATGGGCTATAATCTACTATGCTATTCCACTGTGGGTTGATAGATATTTTTCAACTTCCCAGTCTACCTCTGCAAAGCCATTCTAGTTCCTAGTCCAGTCCCTTAAGTCAGGGCTTTTCAACCGGTGGTATGCATATCACTAGTGGTACGTTGGCACCTGGCAGGTGGTACACATGGTGGTAACGGGTTGAACAGCACTATAAAAAAATGTAAAAAAAAGTGTAAAAGTGGATGAGGTGAAGCGGCAGCAGCGCTGCACAGGCTTGTGGGAAAGTCAGCTGGAACTGCACGTTGCCTGGGTCCTACTGAGAGCCCAGGATCAAAGCGCGCAGCTCCAGCTGATTGGTGGCAACCTTGGGGGCGGCAGGCTACCTCACGCAGTCTTCGGGTGGAGATTCAGCTGGAGCTGTGCGACGCATTGCCTGGGTCCTGCAGAGAGCCCAGGATCAGCGCGTTCAGCTCCAGCTGATTGGGGGTGGCAGGCAGCTTCAGGCAGTCTTCAGACAGAGATTCAACTGGAGCTGCGAGAGGCATTGCCTGCCTGGGTCATGCAGAGAGCCCAGGATCAGCGCGTGCAGCTCCAGCTGATTGGGGGTGGCAGGCAGCCTCGCACAGTCTTCAGGCAGAGATTCAGCTGGAGCTGCGTGAGGCATTGCCTGGGTCCTGCTGAAGGGGAGAGAAGAGATGATATTAAAGGGGGTGGGGGAAGAGATGATATTAAAGGGGATGAGAGAGGACTACCTGTATATCACTTTTTTCTGGGGGGGGGGGTTGGTCATCAAGTTTTTGACACATTGCTAGGCGACTGGTGGTACTTGAATATTGCCATATTCTAAAAGTGGTACAATCGGTGAAAAGGCTGAAAAGCACTGCCTTAAGTACCCACACCACTCTTCTTTGTAAAAATGTCTATTTGTATCTGTATGCATTTATATAATTGAGAATGATTTGAGTAATAAATGAAGTATGGAGCTGCTTCAGAGATGACCCAGAAACATCCATTGTTCCAGATGCATGGCAAATATGTTCTTGTTATGTACAGTAAATGCTTTTCCTTCTAGTCAACTCTCTGAGTGCTGTTTAGAGCACTGGCGTTACAAGGCTAGAACCTGCTAGCCTTGTGACTAGGGGAGATCCTTTTTTCCCCCTCCTCAAGAGACAAAGAGTCTTGATAATGATGATCAGAGTAGACTGATATTGGCATTTTTGTTCTTTAGCTTTGGGAGATATTCCAGGGTGCATTCACAAGCATATGCTTGTCTGGTAAGTAATGACTGTTCACCTGCCTCAAGTAGAAGGACCCTAAGCTCTTTTACAATATCTACCTATTTGTTATACTAATACCTACCACTGAGTTCCCCTCCCCCAAAGAGAAATCTATTGTTGGGCAATGAATCACTCATGAGTATATCATGCAGTGATCTCCTCCCTGTTTCCTACTTCTTCATTGCTTAATCAAGGTGGAGAATTTCTGCTAATGTTATGATCCTTTCAGAATGAGGGGGCTGATTCAGTAAGAATGCAAGTCTTTATTGTGTATACCAAGATTCAGGAATAGTTGAATGCTAAACCAAGAGAGGAAAAACCAAACCAAAACAATGGAAAGAACATTAATTTCTACATGGTTTAACTTTGTGGTTGCTTCCAACCATTCGTGCACACATACACACTCACACATAGAAACACACAAATGCATATACACAGATCAAGGCTGAACAAGATACAGCAAGGTATAACAAGGAGAGAACAAAGTAAAACAAAGGGTACACAAATCAAAGCCTTTTTTTCTAAAGAACAAAAGTCCTGGTTCACATCTAGCTTCAACTAATACCTAGCTGGAGGAATTCCTAGGGGTTAAATTGCTGCTTACCTGGCTTCATGCCTGCCCAGAAAAAGATGTTTTAGCTTGTCCTGTAAGAAAAAAGGCAGAGCAAAATCAAAATGAAGCTCCCTCAACAGGTTTCTTTGAAGTTCATCAAAGAAAGGGAAACCTTGCTCCAGTTTTTTTTTTCTTCAAAATTCACTTTTCCCCCAGGATTAGGTAGTCTCTCTCTTTCTCTCTCTCTAGGACAGTGTTTCTTAATCTCAGCAACTTTAAGATGTGTGAATTTCAACTCCCAGAAATCTCCATCCAGTATTTCTCATTCCGGGAGTTGAAGGCCACACTTCTTAAAATGGCTGAGATTGAGATACACTGTTTGAGAATGACAGGTTATATTTGATTCACAATTCAGATTTATTCATTTATTTAGTCACCTTATTTACTGCCTCTGTGGCAAAAGCAACTCTGGACTTCATATTATGTGACTTGACAGACATAGATTAAAATATATTCATTGAAAAACAACAAAATAAAAATAAACCACTCACTAGGGGAAGCAACAGAACAATTATACTGCAAGAATCACAATGGGGTAACAAAACTCCCTGATCCAGGAACTGCTGGGAAAGTTTAAGTTTTTCTTTCATGCATGACTCTTCAATGTATAAATCTTTTGGATTGGGATTTCTCTTTGTTCCATACAGCGGGATGTTTAAATGAATTAATTGTGCATTCTTTTGCTAAAAGGTTTAGCAGCATAATCTGGACACTGTAAACTACAATTCTTTCTGCCCATCCAATACAATCAAGCATAATAAGGTATGCCATGGGTCCTCTCCAGTTAAACTGGGTCATCTTTCAGGGCCCAGGATGTGCATTTTCTCTGGAACAAAATCCCCCCAGAGATTCACACAACTCCCACCGTTGTGACATTCAGCAATAGCAAAGCACTTAGACTTATATAGCACTCCACAATGCTTTACAGCACTCTCTGAGTGATTTACAGTGTCAGCATATTGTCCCCAACAATTTGGGTCCTTATTTTACCGACTTTGGAAGGATGGAAGGCTGAGTCAACCTCGAGCCCATCAGGATCAAACTCCGGGCTAAGTTAGCCTGCAATACTGTATTCTAACCACTGCGCCACCATGGCTCATTTAGAAAACTGTTAAAAAGCTAGTTGTTCTCAGAGGCTTTGGGATAAAATGGGAGGGAGCACTTTTAATTTTGTTTTATCTGGTGAATGGCTTGGTGTATTTTTTTTTCTAGAACCAGGGTTCTTTCTTACTTGTATCTCCATATGTTGTTTTTCCTTTTTATTTGTAAATGCTAAAGTTGTCAAGGAATTAGTCCTCTAAATCTGGAAATAAATAAATAACTGGGTGGTGGGCTTCCATGTAGCCTTTGCCCATCTTTTTCCTAAAATGTTCAGGATTATCTATTAAATTACATCTTCCCATATTCATCAACCTGGGCTTTAAGTTGTTATTTTGAAAATTATCTCCATTCAATGACTAAAGTTCTTTGGTGTTCTTTTCCAACCTGGTGTTAGTTTATAGCACTGAAATTCTAGCCAGAATAAACTTTGAAAATGTTGCTCTTTGTATTGTAGTACTTGTGGCTGTACAGATTTGGAGGATACCAAATAGAGGAAGGACAATTGAGGTTTCAGGGGACAGTTTTCCCAGTAATATCTGGAAATGCATGGAACTGAACCTGAAACCTATTCTCACAGTGCTGCACAGAGTTGTATACAGAGGTGATGATGTCATACGAAATAACCAGTATATGTTATCCATAGACATTCTTTTTTTTGCATATGTTTGTGTTGAATGTAATGAGAATCTTCCACTACTCTTTAAAAATTATACTTAATGTCAACCAAAGAGAAGGTCTGAGAAGTGGAAGCACACATTAACAAATCCCCAAATGTATAAAGTTATATTTTTTGCAGCCAGAGGGGAAAGTTCCTCATGTAAATACTCAGCAAAGGACTAGGTAATCATCATAAGATATATCAAGTTGTTCCATTAAGACTAAAACCATTAGATAATTTGGAAAAAATTAATCTGTCTGGAAAGACAACTTTATTAATGGAATTTGCTAATTAAATCCAAAGTTCTATTAGAAATGCATCACTCCATATTAAATAACACATGTTCCCACATAAAGGGCAAATGGCCTCCTTGGTGGTCCTATACCTAAGGAGATATGTAAACAGGTTTGTGTGTGTGTGTGTGTGTGTTCATGTAGCAGGAGTGTTAATAGATATAATGCAGCATACAGCTCAGGAATACTGCTCAGAAAAAATATAGGATCTTTCCAGTGCTTTTTTTCTAAAAAAAAAAAAAAAAAAGGTGCCGGAACTCACACACATCATACAACCCACCTTGCCTACCCTACAAGGTTCCATCCAAAAAAGGTGCTGGAACTCCATTCTGGCCGTTCTATGAGAAAAAAAGCCCTGGATCTTTCTATCGAAACATACTAGTTTTCTTACAACAGAGATGCTGTCAAAATGCCAATGTTCAATGAGCATTTGGGGTACATTTTTTTTTAAATGAGGTTAATCTAATATTCATCACAGTGAATATTTGTTGAGAAAATGAAGGATCACTTGTTGGGCAAAGCAATTTGCCATTGGCATTTATTGCCTGTAGAAAAGTTGCTCTGTTCATGCCTGCATTTTAGCATGTCATTAGCTTAATAAAGTCTAGCCAATACCTTGGAGTGGCTGCTGCCAGCATTATGAAATCATGGCAGCGGCTGTAAAAATACAAGGAGGCCACGACCCTTGCACACACACGCGCACGCCCACGCCAGAGCTGATTGCAAATAGCTTTGGTGGGAAAACGCAGACCTTTCAACTTCTTCTACCCAGCTCAGTATAGTTTGTATTTGACTTATTCTCTAAAACAGTTTGCTCTGGAGGAATTCAAAAACTGCCAGAAGCATGGAAAAACAACATCAATCCTGGGCTTAATTATTGTCTGAGGCCAACTTGTTTGAAGCAAAACAAGAGCCACATCTATGGGGCGACTGTTTTTCATGATAACAATTCCATACATATATTTCCTTAAAGTCAAGAGTGATCCAGTTGGGTTCCTTTGTTTTACATGTGAGATGGGAGAGGGTGTCTAGACATTTTGAAAGATTGGCATTTTGAGAGAATGACTGAAGGTATTTTCTGTCCTGACTGAAAAACAACAGCTCTGCTAACGGCACCATCAAATCTTTGGAACTAGCCTCCAACAGCAGAGATGTGCTTGTGGTGACCCAACACTATGTTTACATTAGGCTGCACTGCCTGCAATCTCTAAAGTCCTGGGGTGGCTTCAGAGCCATGGCTTCCCAAATGCTGCCACCACCTTGTAATTTTTCAGCACGACAGAAGTGGAAAATTGAGAGACCTAACAGGATATAATACTAAGGTGCTGGATTAGGAGGGGAATACCTCGTTCTAGGAAACTGACTGGATGTATGTGTGTAGTTTAAATTCAGGATAATACAGATAATCCTCGTTCAGCGATCATTTGTTCAGTGACCATTCAAAATTGCAATGTCACTGCATAAGGAGACTTATTACTAATCCTCGTAGTTGTGTTAGTTGCAGCATCCCCATGGTTATGTGGTTGCAATGTGGGCACTTGGCAACCAATTCACAATTAAATGGTTGTAGCCTCCTGCAGTCTCATGATCACCATTTGTGATCTTCACTGCTGGCTTTTGAAAAGCAAAATCAATGTGGAAGTCAGCAGGAATTTGCAAATGGCAATCATGAGACAATGTGACTCTGAGACCATGTGGGATTTGCTTAACAATGGCAACTGGAATTGTTGCAACTGTTGTAAGTTGCAGTCACATGACATTGTGCTTTACTACTATATTGCTTAAGAGATGGAGTTGCCAGTCCCAATTACCATTGTTAAGTGAGGTTGACCTATAAGATGCTATTGCTGTGTTCAAGCATGAGCATTATGTCCAAAGAAATAAGCTGACTTTTGTCCCATAGTACATTGGGGTTCTCGTAGCATCTTGAAACCAACTTTGTTGGGTATTGTACAAAGCTAGACTCAGTGAAGACAGAATTCAAATTATCCTTGGACTATAAATCAAGTGAATAACCAGTATTGTCTGGGTATAATACTGGTATGTTAAATACAAAAAAATGTTAAGATAGTGGCTACAGCATTGTAATTGAAGCCCTACTCCTTTTATATGTCCATCAACACTGTAAATAAAGTAGATCTTACAAATAAAATAGATCTTACATTTCTAATTACCTATCCTGTACATAATGTTTTGCAAATATATTGTGGAATAATGCCGTTAGAAAATGTCTCACGACAGGTTCCAGGAGAGTTGGCTTCTCATTGTAAGCCTCTTCTAGACATGACCTGAAAAAACCTTTGTACATGAAACCAGCGACTAAAAAAATTGTATTAGGATAAATCCAGTAAAGCTGAGCCTAGTGTGTCTGATATTTTTAGAACAGGAAGAAACTAACATAATAAGGCAAACAGAGAAGACTGTTGAGGAATAAACTGTAACTCCCAGCGAGACCTCCCAAAAACTATATGGTAAATATATTTTGCACTATAGAATCCGCCATCAGAAAATATTGCCCTTATCTGCCTTCTTTTGTCTCCTGGAAACAAAAGTGGTCAAACAGAGTTCTAAATAACAGTGCTTTGTGTGTGAATTAATATTGGAAATATTAGTGTTAGTGTTAGTGAAGCAATCAGGTAGGTAGGTATGCTTACAATAGAAAGTAGGAGGTTAATCTACCTGAAAAATTGATTACATTATGGAAAGATTCTGGCTTTATTGTTTATTTATCTTTATTTAGAGTTCTGTTATTTATAAATCATTTGGGTCAAGAATCTGAGGTATGCAAAATAGTAATATCTACTGTGTTTTGGAAAATTTATTATAGTCTTGAAGATAAACAAAAATGCCTTCCTTAATCTGGTATGCTTCTGGCACCTCAAACTCCAATGCATTTGAAGAACATTGGATTGAGGAAAGCTACTTATCTACAGAAACCAAAGCAGAGTTGAAATATATCTTGATGCGGACAGCACAATTCTTTTTAATTCTTTATTGGGTGTTGTCTTTGATAGTAGTGACATATATACCATGAACTAATGCAGGGTAATGTTCAATTGCTAGGCTACAACTGGGGTTTAATTCATAGCCTCATATGAAACCCCCTAGTTTTTCTTTCTCAGCCAAATCTTCTCAGATTGTGATAGGAGAATATCACAGAGGTTTGAATGCTTTTTTGACAATTCAGAGCTTTCTGGGGATTAAATGGAATATAACAGCTATTATTCTTTTAGGCCTTTTGCAATTCCCAGAAAGCATCAGTTTATCTGGTAGCGCATAGTTCTTGAACTCTTATGACTGAAGAATGTTAAAGGAGGTTTCAGTCACTGTTTCCTTGTTCAGCCAAAAGACTGAACTACAGAAATATCAGAGCAAGTTAAACCAACAGTCAGCAGTTTTGGGAACAGAAATATCAGGTTTGTCAACCACCTCCTTTTCATCTTCAAGGCCACGGAGCATAAAACAAAGAGTCCTTTAAAATGTGGGAAAAAAGAAAGAAAAAGCAATAGGCTTAACCTACCATAGGTATATAAAAAAAGAAATTTATTCTTGCACTGACATAAGAAAGCCAATTTCCTCTTCTTTCTGGTAACAATGCCACAATAAATAATTAACAGTATGCTGCCTTTTTGCTTTGTGAGATGGACAGTTCATTGTGCCTAACAGCACGATCTTCTGCTCTTCCTTCATAGTATCCCCATATTTTAGGAAACCCTGTTGACCCCAGACCTGGAACCAACAACAGAAACAAAAAGAGCGGGGTCATCACAAAACAAAATCTCCACATCTGTTCTCCTGTTCTTCTCATCACTTTATCTGCAACCAAAGACTGAAGGCTGAGGCAGCAAAGCTTTTTCTCTATGCCTTCCAGGCTTTATGCCAATGGGAGATAAGAGAAAACAGAGACCCGATTATTCATTATTCTCCCAGGGACTGGCTAGTACAGGTGGATGCAATTTCTTCCAGCTGTATGCTACCATTGAAAAGGTATCCACACAGCCACATGATCTCATGTTCTGCAAATCCCATCCAGTATCAAAAGGAACTCAGCCATACTGATAGCTTCAGAAGTCTACTGTTCCCTCCTCTCCTCTCCTCAGACTTGTCTCTTTCAGACAGGTGTCTGGAAACCCAGCTTGGCAGAAGATCTCCTTATTGTGAAGAGAGTGTGAGAGTAAGGAAACATTGATGGAGATGCTCTCAAAGAGACACCCCAAGGCTTTCCATAATTGTCTCAAAATATAGATCTTAGTTGCTTTTCAGTTTTTCCCTTCCTTCCTTGCTAAATTCCCTTGGGCCCAGTAGTGACTTTAAAAAACTATGCAAATCTAGCCAGCTGGCTTAAAGAAATAAAAAATATCTAAGGATCTGAAACCAGATGTAGCATTTCAAGTTAGATAATGAGCCTAAAAGAGTTCCCCTCTCAAGGGCTTTCAGTTAAATTGTTATCATTAAATACAAAGAGCTATGGTGGCACATGGCCTAAAATAGTCCAGAAGCCTCTGTGGGAAGCGAGGAGTAAAAAAAAAAAAAGCAAGATGGCAGCCATGATTGCATGATCAAAGCCCTGTTCCTGTTTTAAAAGTGTTGCAGTGCGTGTAAAAAAGGACCGGGGTTTTGATTGTGTTGTCATATCACTACCTTGACTTTTTGTGTGTAAAAAAAGTAGTTGAGTTTTGATTGTGTTGTCATATCATCATCTTATTTTTTTTAAACTTCTCCTGTAGATTATGTGTGTCTCTTAAGAGAGGACAGTTCTGTGTTTGAAAGAATCCCTTATTTAAAGGGCTGTTCAATTCAACTCTGATTCAAAGGTTTAAAAAAGAAAAATATAATAATAGATAATGGTGATGTGAATCTAAATCTGGATATACGCATATCATAGTACAAAAGGTGAGACCAAACTTTAAATGGTCTGTTGAGGGCCCTCTCATAAAAAGATTGAGCCATTCTTACAAAGGCTAGGGAACATGTAAAAGATAAT
This sequence comes from Protobothrops mucrosquamatus, assembly GCF_001527695.2. NCBI lineage: Eukaryota > Metazoa > Chordata > Lepidosauria > Squamata > Viperidae > Protobothrops > Protobothrops mucrosquamatus. The sequence goes on along the minus strand of NW_015387522.1, from coordinate 200,800 downwards.
ATGGGGAAGAACAAATATTATAGAAATATTATAGAATCAAGATCACACAAAGTATTAGTACCGCTTTATAAAACCCTAGTGAGACCACACCTGGAATACTGCAACCAATTTTGTACAATTCAAGATGGAGTACATAATGCTCCCACTTTCTATTTTCTACAGAGCAACAATCCTGGGAAGAGAGTTGGGACTGAGGGAGAGACTGACTGACACAGTCACCCAGCCAGTTCTCAGACCTTAAGGGAGAACCAGAACACATGGTGTCTCCATTTCTATGGTACACCAAGTCATAATATTTCTCCAGGATGTGCTTATCTGAGATGAAGCTGTTAGTAACTATTGTTTACTTGACTATAAATTAACCACATGCACATAGAACTCAAAAATCTCTGTATAGACTCAGTGGCCACTGATAACAAGCAGAAGCAACAGGAGTGTTACTGGCAGTGGTAGGGGTGATTGAGGAAAGAAGTATTAAGTCCATGATTCACTAGATTAGCCTCACAGAAACAGAGGTTGAAATGGAACAAGAAAATATCAAGAAAGGTGATGGAGGAGGACAAGCAATTGTTGTCTGGAAAATTTCTAGTGAAATCTCATGCTCAGTAGAGAACATGCCGGAACACCCATATTGGCAGGTTTTTAATCTCTAACACAAAATCATTGGTTTAATATCTTATGAAGTAGTCCTTTGAAATTTAGCAGAACTACTTAAGTTATTTAAATATTACAAATGGAAGGCTGTATATTTTTTTACAGAGAACTGCATCACCAAGGTCAGACTTTCTGAATGCTTTTCCCAGCTGTCAAATAGATCTTCTGCGTACCATGAAAAAATATCCCTCTTGGATATGGATATAAAATATTCATCAGCAGAATTTCAAAGCAAAAGCTAGAGCATCAGTGCCTGTGGCCATATCCTATTTCTTAAGAAGTCATGTTTTTGCCTTCATAAACAGCAACAATTGCTCTAGTTCTGGAGAAATTAAAACCACATGGCTCAGACATGTTGATAGTATTACTAATTTTGTTGATAAATTGTTTTATTGATACATTGTTGCTAAATATTGGGGAGAATCGTTCAAAGTTGTTATGGACTGCAACAACCTGCATATTGCCAACTAGTTTTTGTCATTCTTAATAATATTTTCAAATCTGTTAACTAAGAAGCAGTAGGATCAGACAGGTTCATATTAAGTATGATCTTAATTTTATTTAAGCCAAAATTCTGCCTAAATCAAATTGGTATATTTTAAGGACAATGTTATTGGCTCCATGTAAATGGTTTAATTTAATTCTATGGTAGTGAGGAGTTTAGGAATACCATAGTAACATTCATTCATTTAGAGAGATGGAAAGGAACACTGCCCTTATGACTGCTTACATATGTCATTATAATAGCAGCTATGTCTTTCCTGACTGGCTAGGATTATCTAGGCAAAAGTGTTTAAAGAATAAAATGGTTGCTTAAGCCATTCAGGGTGACAAGAAGGAGACACACATAATTCTATCTCCCCCACTCTCCCTTATTTTTACCCCAAACGAGATATTCAGAGAAGGAAAACCAACAGCAGAAGGAACAAGCTGTAAAAAAAAAAAAGGCAATTCAAGCCTCTTCACAAACTGAAGATTGTGGAATAGGAAGGAAGCTTTATTTATATAGTTATTCAAAATAACTTGTTCAGTCGTTTGTAGATACCTAATATTGGAAAGATATTTTATTATTTATATAATATGAAACTTTAGCTGAAAATTCAAAGAGAGGAGAGAGAGGAAGAGAGAGAATGCTACATAATAAGCAGTGTACTAAAACCTGATTAAGAGGAAAAAATGGAAAGTAATTTATTACAGTTAAGCTTGAAGCAGTGGTGGGATTCAACCAGTTCGCACCACTTCGGCAGAACCGGTAGCTAATTTTTTGTTGCCCAGGCCCAGAATGGACTTCCGGAAGTGGCATCCACACAGAGAAGGCCTGAGACAAAGTGCCTGGCCCAAAGTTACCCAGCTGACTTTGTTTCCAAGGTGGGACTAGAACTCACCATCTCCCAGTTTCTAGCATGATGTCTTAACTCCTACCTCAAACTGGCCCCAGGCTGGCGAATTCCAGAAGTTGAAGTTGATACCTCTTCAAGTTGTTGTAGTTGAGAAACACTGTCCTATAATGTCAATGGTTTTGGATCGTTGTCTTTATAAACTGGTACATATGCTAGCCTCTTTGTTGATATTTTGGAAAGAAATGTCTACTTTTCTGTTCATATTTTAAACTTATTTAGAAATTTTATGGGTAATAGTTTCCTAGCTTTAATTATGTAATTAATAAATACCACTTTACAATGCCTTGATAAGGGCACACTTGGAATACTGCATCCAGTTTTGGTCACCACAATGTAAAAAAGATGTTGAGACTCTAGAAAGAGTACAGAGAAGAGCAACAAAGATGATCAGGGGACTGGAGGCTAAAACATATAAGGAATGGTTTCTGGAATGAAGAGAAGGACGAGGGGTGACATGATAGCAATGTTCCAATATCTCAGGGGCTGCCACAAAGAAGAGTCAAGCTATTCTCCAAAGCACACGAAGGCAGGACAAGAAGCAACGGATGGAAACTAATCAAGGAGAGAAGCAACCTAGAACTAAGGAAAAATTTCCTGACAGTTAGAACAATTAACCAGTGGAACAACCTGCCTCCAGAAGTTGTGAATGCTCCAACACTGGAAGTTCTTAAGAAGAGACTGGACAGCCATTTGTCTGAAATGGTATAGGGTTTCCTGCCTGAGCAGGGGGTTGGACTAGATGACCTCCAAGGTCCCTTCCATCTTTACTATTATTATTATTATTATTATTATTATTATTATTATTATTATTATTATTATTATTATTATTATTATAGAAAGAAAGAAAGAAAGAAAGAAAGAAAGAAAGCTGTTGAAGGAAATGTACAATAATATAACATTTATAAAAGCTATCTACTCAAGAAACAGCATTTTATGACATAGGTATTTATATAATAATCTTATACTTATATACTCCAAAGTCATTCCTATTGAATTCAGTGATTTCTGGGATTTGAAGTCCACAAATTGGCCAGGTTTGAAGACCCCTGGCTTATATGAATTAGAACAAGCATCTCTTGAATGACTGAATCCAAAGGTTGTATATAAGGGGATGGGTTGGTTCCTTTATCCTGTCCCATTTGGAAGTGGTCAATTAAACCCTTAGTAGATCTTGGACTTTTCATTAAAAAAAATGCAGATAAGCAGTCTTGTGAATTTAAGTTCTGTATGCCAGTGATCTAGATGATAATATATCTTCAAACTAAGCAAATACAGACTATTTTTATATTTCACCCTTCTGTGGTGGATAAAAAGTGCTCATTTTCCTCTATGATATCATTTCATTTTTTTTTCTTCATGTTATTATTTTTGATTTGCCCCAGAATATTTTCAAAATACTTTAACTACAGACTTGCCATTTCTTCATTGCCAAAAAGACTGAAATGCATCCACAAAAAGAGGACAAATTGGAAGACTGTTTTATATAAAAATGCATGCTAATTTGTAGGTTTAGTTGCAACTTTCAATGTAAATAATTTAAACAGAAGTATAATCCCTTCCATCAGTGGCAAAGGGTATGACAAAATAATCTCTATAGCTGCTCACCATGCTGACCACTTACTAATCTTGATGGCAATTTTTAAGACCCATATTCTCTTTTCATATGGATTAGTATAGTACTGTTCTCAGTTAAAATAGAGCATGTGGCATTTGCTCCATTATATTTATTTGTATTCTTCTTTTTTGAAAGATAATTGTTATTACTATTATGGTGTCGGAGCCTTTCTGGAGCAGTAATTGGAATCAAATGCTGAGAATGTTTCTATCTTTGGGGTTGAGACTATATTAATTTGAATTATGCAGGAATTTTTAAAAATTGTAATTAATCCCACTGTTTGGAAATTTTTGAACTTTAAATATGGTACATCTGCAATTATAATGATTGTGTTTCAAGGCAAATTAAACAGCCAAAAGCCCTGGAGGATGTAGTACTGTAATTCCACTGTACTTAGGCCTCTTGAAAGTTAACAAAAAGCCTTTATGGAAGGCTCAGAAAAGAGCACCCAGCTGAAATATAGACCTGTATGTTCTTTGTATATCCAAGCAATTTCCCAGAATGGTTTCAAGTTTAACAGCTAGCTTTTGTTATGCAAAGAAAAGGGCACAATAATAACTTTAGAGTAATCAGGAATCCCACACAAACAGCATGCTATGTGAAATCTTACTGTTATACACTGCATCATCCCATGGAGTAATTTATTGTAGAAAATTAGAATCTGTTGACACCAAATATTTCTGCTTTCCTGAATAAATTCACAGGCAGCTTTATTTCTCATAGTAATCTGTGGGACATAGCCAAATAACAGAGGAGAAGGCAGTAATCATGGCTTGCTTTTTTGTCTCCAGGTGTTTCTTCATTAAAATCCAGAACTCCATATGCCATAGGCCAGATAGGTTGAAAGCTCAGCAAGAAAGATCACTTCTGAGATGATTTACAGCGCAGCGATAGAATTTCTTCCTCATAGTAAACAGTGTGGTCTATATGGTGTTTAAGAAATAAACAGATCTGTTGCATCCTGGAGTGTGCCTGGAGGCACTTCCCAGGGTCCCTCCAAAAGTCAGATAAGTGTGGTTGCTCCAAAATTGCAAAGCTCCTCCCTGTGTCTGTTCTATACACATGATTTATTCTGACCATGAGGCCATGTACCCCTCTTTTTAACTCCTATTTTAATGTGTTTGACAATCCTTCATACAAATTGTCTTGTATAGGGCATCTTCAGAAATCTGACTTTTCCATCTCTGGAAATATACCACAGGGGCTTTTATGGAACAATTAAGCCCTGCCCAAAAAAGATGAAGAGTGGCATTGGCTCTTGATGGAAGGGGGAGAATCTGCCTATGGTTACTTATACCCTCATATAAAACATACCTTAGCAATTGTTTCTCAGCCTCCTTGTTGAAATATGAGGAAGAATAATAGTGATTTATCAACCAGAGCTGTTTTTTTAAGAACTGATAGCTAGATTCTTCTGTTAGATGTTAAGTATTATAATTAGTGGTAAAGATAAGGAGGGCAATGAGATCAGAAGGGCTGTTTGAAGATTACTTTCCATCCCCATCACAAGAGATAGCAAAGTCAAAGGAGAGTAGAGACAACAGATGCCAATCCAAGAGAATTGTCTATGTGCATGTACACATGTGTGCATGTGTATGTATAAACACACAGAAACACATGTAAGTACATGCATGCAAGTTGTAGGCAGTTTGAAAGAAGACTTAGCCCTGCTTGTTGAGGGTTATATTCATGTCTCTGATACTATACCTAAGGTTTTTTTTAAATCAGACATTGCTTTCTAAAACAAATGTTAATTTCAGCTAAATGGATTTAACTGATGGGAAAACTGAGGATCTTCTGTGGTTAGAGTGCTGGCATAGAAACCAGGAAACTAAATTATAGTCCAATCTTAGGCATGAAAAATCAGTTTGGCAACTTCGGCCAGCACTGCCTCTCAGCAGAACTTACCTCACGTGGTTGCTATCTTGAGTTGTATTTTTTTTTTTTAAAAAAAAAAAAGGTGGGTTAAAAAAATGAAGGAAAAAAAAGCCAATTGAATCTACCATTTGGAGTGTAGCCTTCCTGGCAGGAGTGCCCATATTTGTTTGCTCAAACCAGTTAGATAGAACTATATAAAGATGTAATACGAAAACAAAATTCTGGCAGAATAATAGCCTCCATTAGATTAAATGTAAGGAGAAGGGACATTTGCTGCTGTTTATTGAAATTCACCATAGTTTAGTATTTCTCCAACCTGAAATATTTGGGATCCTAAATATTCAATCCTAAATTACCAAGGTAATTTTTCTTCTTGGCTGGCCAGAAATACAAATTGTGAATCAGCAATATTTTTCCACAATCATTGATTCTTCACTGTTTTTCATTGGCCAAACTGTCAAGCATGCATTCTCTTATTCTTCAGTTTATTGATCAAGTTCTGACTTCAAAATTATTTTCAGACATGTATATCAGAGAAATGCAGCCCAACAATGGTGGCCATTGTTCCCACTTGTCAGGGAGAATTCATCAAAAAAATCACAGAAATATTATCTGCCTCTGAAAAGTTTCACTTAACTTTTGCCTTCAGTCCAAATTCCAAGTTACTATTTACTAATACTATTTCCACAATATTTTTAGGGGAAGGAAGGAAGGAAGGAAGGAAGGAAGGAAGGAAGGAAGGAAGGCTTCTACTAAACAGACTGATATATTCTTCTCATGCATAGTTACTTCTGTTTCGGTACATAGTTAGAGGGCCCTTCCCTACAAAAAAAACAAAGTGTATATGTTGCATTCAACCTTTCCAAGATATGTGAACTTTCTACATAGCTTTGCCTAATGTGAAATTTTGTAGATGAAGTCTATAAATATATGTATCTTTGGAATGCAGTTTCTGAGGCAATGAATGTTGGCAATGAAATTCAGTAGATTCCATGATTTATTTGCCAATTTATGTCACAATGGGATATCTTTTTTCTGGAAGACACGATTTCAGTTGTAAAGAAATCTCTGTGAAAGCAATTGAATCACTAGTGAAAAGAGACATAGTCCTCCAAGAATATCTCGGCTATATGACTCAGGGCTGAAACTGTAAAGAGAAGAATTATATGAAAACCAAACAAACTGATTTCAAGGAACAGGAAGGGAATCTTGCATCAGTTTCACATACTGTATGGACATCCTGCAGGATATATATTAAGATGGAAAATATGAATTTTTATAAGGAGAAGCTGAAGATTCCATTTTAATAACTACCAGGATGAGTGCATTCATTTTTGTTGCTAGAACACATATCTGTCAGTTTTTGTAAATGTGATGGGCAGCTAGTTTTTCTTTGAGCCCAGCTATTAAATAGAGATATTGTATGTTTCTTAGCCTCAAGATAAAGGTTTTCTTGTCCAGTCATGTCCGACTCTAGGGTGCAGTGCTCATCTCCCTTTCTTGACCGAGGGAGCCAGCGTTGTCCGAAGACAATTTCTATGGTAATGTGACCAGCTTGGCTATATACCAAAGGCACATAGAATACTGTTTCCTTCTCAGTGAAGTGGAACCTATTAATCTACTTGCTTTTGAACTGCTAGGTGGGCAGGACCTAGGATAGGAATGGGAGCTCACCCATTGCGCATTGCTTGGGTCTCAAACCTGAGCTGTCAGCTTTCCAGCTGACAAGCTCAGTGTCTTTAGCTGCTGAGCCATTGTGCCCTGATGATGATGAAGATGATATAAATGGGAAAAATAGTAATAAGAAATAACAGGAACATAACTTTATATACTAAGTCAGACTCTAAGATCACTAGGACTACTATATGTAGTGTTTTGAATCTGAAGGCAAAAAGGTGGAATGAAGGGGAATGCACTTACTGTATCATACTTTGGGGCAACTTCTTAAGCAAAAGGTATCTTCCCCCAAGTTTGCACTGCAGCTGTGGAGGGCAGCTGTGTGTTCCAATGAAAAGAAACAGTTGTGGGTTTCCATGCATTCCGAAGTATCTTTTGCCTGTGAATCTGAAATACTGCATAGAAACATCTGACATGGGGAGAGGTTCTCTTTTGGAGCTATATCCGAAATTTAAAGATCATATCCTAAGTTTTCCTATAAACTATGTTGGTGGGCATAGGGTGTTAGAGAAAGTATCATCATCTGGGATCTACATTGTGTGGGTCTCAGGAAATGTGCCTTCTCTGCCATGGTACCTGCCTTATGGAACATTCTTCCCCCTGAAATTAGATCAGCTCCATCCCTTTTGATATTCCTAAAGGCCCTCAAGACCTGGTTATGTTACCAGATCTAGGGCTTCCAGGGAACTGGTAATTTATCTAAAAGCTTAATTGCTGAAGAGGCCATTTTTATCCTTCCTTCACCTATGGTTTGTATCACTGTTTTTATGGTATTTATTATTGTAGGTTTTTAAATATATTTTATGTTGGTTTTACATTAACTATTTTATTAATTGTTGTGTACCACTCAGAATCACCTTCAATAAGATGGGCAGCTATATAAATTTGACTAATAAATAAATAAACCTTTGACTGAGGGAAAAATGGATGAGGCTGTTTCCTTCTCTCTCCCTGGTTTTATTAGTTTAGTTTTTAGTTAAGTTTAGTTTTTTTATGCCGCACAATAGTAGCCTATACAACCAAGAAAACTAGACTCAGCTAAAACTTTACAATGACACAGACAGCCCAAGTTAAAACAACATCACAATGGCAAAAAATCTCAATGGTGTCCCATAAACACATCAACTTCAGGCATGAGACTAGAGTCCCATCTTAAGGGCTTTGGGAAATCCCAGGAGAGATGGCACCATCTTCATCTCTGTAATCTACCTCCCCTGTTTTCCTTTGGTAATTGAGCTGTAGCCATCTCCTACTTTTATCTTCTAAGCATGTCTGTGGGGCCAGTGTTAGTTTCCCGTTTGTTTCTTTAAAAATTAAATTAATGCTTTTGAAAAGCTAAGTGGGCATGGAATATACTCTAACAAGCACCATAGGAAGTATCCAAAAATGATGGGTTCTCCACCATCTTGCAGATTTCAACAATTACCCCATGGAACCCCTGATGCTTATCCTTATTTACAGTATTACTTCCTTTATTTATAAAATATACATCATATGTTTTCACTTTTGTACTTTTTAAGCACTGTTGTTTGATTGGTAGAAGGAAATTTCAGGAGAACTTCATTCATGTGATCATTAACCAGATGGTTTTGAAGTGGAATTGCTACTGATGCAACCTGGACTTTGCATATGGAGTATTTGTTATGCCTTCCCAATAGGGGTGCTCCCCCATGATTTATATATTCTAATCACTACTGAATCTTTGAACTGGATTTGGAAGACTGAAGGTTAGTTGCATCCACTGTGAGATTTTCCAATAGGTTTGGGTGCATGTGTATATATAGATGTAGGTATCTACTTGATGATATTAAGGGTGATAGGATGTCCTGCTTTTTCTTCTTAGTGAACCTCAAGGAAGCAACTGAAAAATAAATACAATAATATTTGAGGGGTCCTTGGTGCTCTCTGAGCTTGCTTGTTTTCTTGCAGACGTTTCATTATGCATCAGTGCTGATGATATTAACTAGTTAGGGTCATGAAATGTCTGCAGGAAAACAAACAAACTCAGAGAGCACCAAGGAGCCCTCATGTCAACCCTGAGCTACAAATATTCTCCTTTATTAGTACAATAATATTTATAAATATAGTTCAGAACATCAGTTTTACTACTTATTGCCATTTGATGGAACACTCAGAATAAATAGCAAAGAAATTGCTTCTGAAAACTTGATTATTAAAAAACAACAACAGTATGACTAGCCAAGAACTGTGTTTCCTGCAATGTCTCTTGGCCAAGTAGGGTTTCTCCTGGCCTGAAAAGTAAACCTTCCTCTTGAACAGTTTGCATTGTTTTCTTTTTATTTGCTGCTAAAATCTAGTCCTTTGTGGCACAAAACACTCACTAGCTATTCGCATGTGTGACTTCCTTACCTTTATCTGACATGACAAGGATAGATGGATGTCGGCAGGAGAAAATGAATAACTAGTTTTCTTTGAGAGCTGTTCTCTAAAGTGTTGATGCTGTATGACACTGTGTCACAGTATATCAAATCTCTGTCCCTAAACTCACACTCTGTGCCTTTTAGGTTTTGTCCAGGATCACCTTAGAAAGGAAGACTGTTCTAAAACATGTAGAATGGTAGCTACCAACTTTCTTCTCAGTTCTCAGGAGCTGCCTAATATGCACAAGAATTGCTGCATCCTCATTGCCCTTTTTTTAATATATATTTATAAAATTTGTATAGCTGCTATCTCACAAAAAGTGACTCTGGGCAGCATACAGCAATAAAATAAAACAACAATATAAAAACAATAATTATAAAAATAGAAGCAATCATTATTAAACTTAAAATATTATTTAAAAAAAGAAAATGTAAAAAGCACAGAGAAAGTGAGTATAGCAACCCCAGCAGGGGAACCATCTTAGGATATCATTGGTTCCCTTGGACATCCAAGCCTGGTGACATACCAAGATCTTGAGGGACTTCTGGAACATTAACGTATATGGAGTTAATCTAACTTTAGAGGGCAGAAGATTCCATAAGCTGGACTCCATGGCAAAGAAAGGCTACCTCATATGACTCATCAAATGTAAGTACCTCACAGATGGTACCCATAGCGTGCCTTCTCTACCAGCTCTAATGACTGGTGCAACTGGGGAGAGGTGGTCCCTCAGATTACTCATCCCATACCTTTCTTACTATTGCTTAGTGCAAATACAGGAATGAAAATTGATGGCCACACAATGGTATATAACTGGATATAACTTCATATAAGACTATACCTGCTGGTCATCTTTTATAGATGATCATCTGAATCTTTTTACTATTTTTGTTTGTATTTGGTCCTTTGCTGCAAATATTTACTAATGTTTTGATTTATAAGAAAAAGGAAATAATTTTAAATTGTAAAAACCAGTTTATAACTCATCTGAGTATTCCAATTTGCAATAAGTATGTGAGATGATAATGTGGTGTAGGATCTAAATTAGATGCCTTATTGGTTGTTATTCCCTGATGATGGATGCTGGAAGAAGTGCCTCTGTTTGAAACCAGTAATTTGAATATTCTAAGACATTTGAGACTTTGTTATTATTCTTAATTGGGAAAGGGCTGCATTCCCCCAAAATTAATATTTGATGCCGTGTCTTGAGATCACCCCAATACTCCCACAAACGTTCGACACATATAGTGGATATTTACCAAAACTTTGCAACTAATCACACATTCTCTGACAATTTTGCCATGTTAATAGGATGGTAGACATCATTAATGTTACTATTTATTAAATCAAATGCAATATATTGCTCTGGGGAGCTATTTCTGGATTTGATTAATCAAGGTAATATGTGCTTTCTTGATGATGTTTCTTGATGCATTATGTATTTATGTTCCATGTGACCTTTGGATTATGATTTCCCCAAGAGTAGATTGGCCCATTGTTGCAGGTTTTGGGGAAGAAAGTATCAATATATCCCTAAGCAAGGAACTTAGTGGGAGCCCATGAGGGATTGTTAATTGATAGGGTCTTGTTTTCAGTTCCCATCATAGCTGTTGGAGTGGGTACCTATAATAAATTCAGTGAAATAGTAGTAACTGTGAGAGAGAACTCAGAGTCCTAGTGGACAATCACTTAAATTTGAGCCAGCAGTGTGCTGCAGCTGCCAAAAAAGCCAACAAAGTACACAGTGCTAGGCTGCATTAACAGAGGGATAGAATCAAGATTATGTGAGGTGTTAATGTCACTTTATAATGCCTTGGTAATACTGCATCCAGTTTAGGTCACCACGATGTAAAAAAGATGTTGAGACTCTAGAAAGAGTACAAAGAAGAGCAACAAAGATGATTACGGGGCTGGAGACTAAAACATATAAGGAATGGTTGCTGGAATTGGGTATGTCTAGTTTAATGAAGAGAAGGACGAGGGGTGACATGATAGTAGTGTTCCAATATGTCAGGGGCTGCCACAAAGAAGAGGGAGTCAAGCTATTCTCCAAAGCACCTGAAGGCAAGACAAAAAGCAACGGATGGAAACTAATCAAGGAGAGAAGCAACCTAGAACTAAGGAGAAACTTCCTGACAATTAGAACAATTAACCAGTGGAACAACCTGCCTCCAGAAGCGGTGAATGCTCCAACACTGGAAGTTTTTAAGAAGAGACTGGACCGCCATTTTTCTGAAATGGTATAGGGTTTCCTGCCTAATATGGAGAAGATGGATTGTTTATATTCAAAAGAAGCATAGAGTGGTGGAATATAATCTAGGTTTTTAGTAAATTTGTTTTTCTTTTTTTTCTTTTTAATATATTTTACCTATACATGTAGAACAATACATTTTGTGGAGTTAGAGATATTAATACTTGTTTACTTATATCTGAATATTATCCTGGGATTGGGTTTGGGAAGTCCGGGGGGGTGGGGGGTGGGGTTTTTTTCATAGCATTGTGTAATATTTGTGAAGTTTTTTTTATGATGAAAATAATAAAAATTTTATATATGGAAAAAAAAAAAAGGAGAGAAGCAACTTAGAATTAAGAAGAAATTTCTTGACAGTTAGAACAATTAATCAGTGGAACAACTTGCCTCCAGAAGCTGTGAATGCTCTAACACTGGAAGTTTTTAAGAAGAGACTGGACAGCCATTATTATTATTATTATTATTATTATTATTATTATTATTATTATTATTATTATTATTATTGTTGTTGTTGTTGTTGTTGTTGTTGTTGTAAACAAACAAATAATGTTGTTTTTATTTCTGTTTATTTTGCACTATGTACTCTACTCAGTACTCATTATTAATTGGTACCGGGAGGCATGATGAGTACCAAATACGATGAGCACCAAACAAATGTTTCCCATTAGGAATAATATAGTGAGTCAGCCGACACTGACAAGTTCTAGCTTGTGTGTTGAATACCAAACAAGCAATGAGTACCAGGACAAAATTTTTGCATCAAAATGCATTGAGTATCAAATTCAATGAGTTTCAAACCAGTTGAGTATCAAGGTACAACTGTAAATCAAATAAATAAATCAGCCATTTTGCTGTTTGTTCTAATTGTAGGCAAATAGATTTGTGCCATTATTATCATAAGGACTGTGTATCAAATGGAATAGTGTGAATTCAATAGCCTTTAGTTAAATAGTATGCTGAATTCAAACTATTATACAGAAACAGTACTTGGGAATTAAAATATTGTAGGGCTCAAAAGTGCTCATGTGGGATGTAGGGATCAAAATCATCTCTATGATGGCCATAACTGCACAACCAAAGCTTCACCTTTTTTCCTATGTGTGTACAACACATATAAGGAAGGGGTAACGCTTCAATCCTATGCATGTTTTTTTGACTTTCTATGCATTGAGAGTATTGAAAGATTACAATAGGAAGTTAACTAGCTGATTCCTAGAACTAATGTGTGTGCACTCATGTGGAAGAAGGAGATTTCAAAAACATGGATTTGAAAATTGTATTTTAAATAAATGTATCTCTAAGAACTAGACTTAATATTGATACCTTAGTTTTCTCAGGATCAGTCAAGGGAACAGCAAAATCTTTCTCTGACCATACTAATTTTATAGAATATGTTTCTACAAAGGTCTCTCCTATAGACAATTCACATTCCCCAAGTCCTTCTGCTGGCATCTTGCTCTGAAATTATATTTATCCAGACTGTATAACGTATTCACTCTTCTGTTATATTTTTTTTCTCCCTGCATAATTTTATAAAGTTCTACTATGTCTTGATGTTGACTTGAACAACCTATATTGTTCATTCATTTTGGAGTAAAGCATGATTTTGGTAGCAAAATGGCAAGGTAATAATGTTAATCAAATCAATAGCTTCTATTCCCTTCCAACCATGTTTCAGGGATGTTATGTGATTCAATAATCCTGTATCTTGCATCAAGCCTCAAGGTTAAGTTGAGGTACTTTCCTATTAGCTTGTTTTAGGCCTTATTTTTCTAAGTAATACCAGTCATTTATCACATCTGGAATTTTTAACTACAGAAATTCTTCTGTGGAAAAAAATGAAGAACATTAGGTTTAATTTAAATCTCTTTTGCACAGAAGACCCAGGGATGGGTCAGGGAGTTACAAAACTCTGTGATTATCTTCAAAGAATGGTTGCCAAATTGGTGGTGCCAAAGATAACATGCTTGGCAGTGCTACTATGAGTTGCATTTTTCCCACTTTCAGGTATAGATAAGAGTTATGGGAATGGAAGAAGAAATGTCATGCTCATCCTTCATAGGAAGGAATGTGTGCTTTTCTTTCCAAACATTGTATCTATCACAAATTATAGGCTTTGGGGGCAGATTCACATAACCCTTTTGCATTTGACTGGCTGTTATAATTCTATCTGCATGCTATTTTCAAGAAGTGATTTGTGAAGCACAGAGAGTTGGCCAACGTAGATGCATGTTTGGCCATATAGTTTACTTCAACAAAGTGGGCTTTTGTTTCACTGACAGCTGACATGAAAAGACTAAGGTGGTTCAAGAAGATTAAAGATAGGTAGGGATCCTTGGTGCTCTCTGAGCTTGCGTGTTTTCTTGCAGACGTTTCATTACCCAAACTAGGTAACATCATCAATGCCAGTATGCTAAAGATGTGTAGTCACTATACAGAAATTTGGTAGGAATTTAACATAAAAGTATTCACATTTTATGTCCAATATCTAAATGTGAACTAGAACAACTTGTGTGCTGGAAATCAACGTTTCATGATTTAACAGTGGAGCTTGTAACTTAAAAAAAATAAAAGGAGATGTACATGAAAAATGTGCACAATAGTGCATTATTTGTTGAGGGGGGAGGAGGTGGCTATATCTTCAGTTCAAGTGCTTACTCCTGCCATCTGCATCCAGGGACCTTTCTTTGCAGCATTACAGATGTGGTTAGCCATTGCCTGCTAGAATATTGTTTTTGACTTCTCAGCATGGCCAAACTGAATGCAAACTAAGTGCAAAGATTGCATTTATGTAAGTGTATTTAAAGGAAGAAGACAATTGTACGGAAATATATATTTATATGAAACTGAAATACATAATCTGCCTAAGGTAATCTGTAATTGAATTGTCTGATTAACTGTGGCTAATCAATAGGCTATTATCTTGAATAAGTATCCTGGGCTCCCTCAGGGACTTCCAAGCAGTAACTGTTGTATTTTGCTTGTGCGGTACAAAATCCTCAGAAGGAATATTACCTGTCTTCTTGAAATAATTATAAACATATTAGCTAGAATTCTTGGGAGGAAAACATGGGCCAGAATGATTTTCTAGCTGTTTCTATGGATTATTGAATAATGATGTCTACTGTGCAGTTTGCCTAGAAGAAGTAGAAAACATTTTAATAGTATCCCCCTCTAACAAAGAACAACTCTATGGTATTTACAGAAATATCTTTGTGAATTTGGATAAAAAAATATTTCTTGCATGAAACATTCTTCATGTCTCATCTGTGAATTTTCAGTGAATAAACATCCAATTTCAGGTTCATAATAATAAACTATGGATGTGTATTTTTTTAGCTAGCTAGCTAGTTAATTATCTCAATCATTATTTCCAAAGGGAGCTGGGAAAAGCCTCTGCTGAAATCTTGGAAAATTCACTTTCAAACAGATATAAAAATACTAAGGTAAATGGACCAGTGTTTGGTTTGCTTTATATGGATAACTATATAAGCTAAAGAATTCATTAAAATCTGTATATACAGTATATATGTGTTTGGGACAAGTTGGCCAATCACCTTTCTCCTACTCTTAGGTCTATATTTTCTATCTAGTGATTTCAGATTTGGAGGGGATAAAATAACTGGGGGCAAGCTATAAAATGTGATTGCTAACTTATTTCTTTTATCATCAAAGTGCCTTTATTTTCACCTTCCTATGCATGCACATGCCCCCCCAGCTGCTTCCAAGTAACACATCCAGATAGCTAGTTTAATATACTTTTCCCCATAGCTAATCTCTATTTTGCTTAGCAACCAGGCTTTCAAGTGATGCTCTCTTAGCAATACCATGATGGGTAGATAGTTTTCCAGGAGAGAAAAAAATCCATCAATCAATCTCCCCACTTAGTTTTGGGCTGTGGTGGTGGAGGAGGTGAATTTGGACAGATGCTTAGAGCAGTAGGTATAGCTATCAGTCAAAAGCTGAGCTGAAGTTTTTCATTCCAGCTTCACAGGGAGAACCCTAACCACTTCACAGGGGCCTTTAACTACCTTTGGAAAACATGGTAAGCTAAATAAAATATTTACAAAAATATTTACAAATCTCATGCCATTAGCAGTATAAAATGCAGTCCAGTTCATGAAAATAAAAAAAATATCAACCCATGTTCAGAAACCATCATTATTCAGACATTCCACCCACATAACAGATGTACTCTCTTATTTGGGGGGCAAAATCAAAATTCCAATTATTGTATTTTCATGTGAAATCTGTTGAATGGGAGTCTCTTAAATTGAGGTTTTACTCTATGTGAACAAGTCCTTAGATTACTGTTGTAAATTCAGCTTTGAAGTACATAGAAGTGTGTTCATATCTCTCAGATAAAGCAATGCCATATTAATAGCTGACTCCCACTTTTGGCAGGAATCTGTGTGCTGAAATCTAACCTTGTGTTAATACACTGAGCTCATGGGTGTTGACGTGCCCTTGTTTCCATGTGCCATTTTGCATTTAATCCATGCTAATGTGAAAAGACCACTTCACCAGTGGTCTTTTAATTATATATACCGAGCTGTCTTCCACTCAAAAATGTCACAGTCATTTCATCAGTGACAGCTTAGTGGATTCTTTCCCAGTAGACCTCTAGGCAGGGCTGCACAAAATCCTCTTGCATACATAAAGTCCCACAGATGAAAGGGACATATTAACAATGTCGCGATATATGTGCTTACTCATAAATAAAACCTATTATGCAGAATGAATCTTACTCCTCGGTAAGTGTATTTATTCAGCAGTAAATCTAAAGAAAATTAGTTGACGTTTTGAAAGATTCTATTCTATGGCTGCAAATGTAAATCCTACTAAATTCTGATGGATTGCTTTCTAAATAGACCTCTATAATATTGAATATTTCATGAGTATGAGTAATTCCTCATAAAAGGAATTATGGGAATATTCCTGAACACAGATATTGAAAGAAATAATATCACAGGACTGATTAGCTGCAGATTTTTCTCAGAAAAGACCGTCAAGGGTTTGAATATCAAATTATAGGACTCCCCAAAGAGCTATATTAAGTCACCAAAACTAGAAGTGTCAGTCAAATTCTTATTTTTGAAACATTCCCCTCTCCCAGTCACGCAGAAGATGAGACTACATCTGCATTGCTCTTTATTTCACTTGTGCAAAGATGGAAGACAATTGCAGGGATCTGTAGTATATAGGATTATTGTTTGTTTTTGGTTGGTTAAGTGGGTCCGTGATCTTGTATTGCTACTCAGTTACTTTGAATTGCCCATATATGTTATAATTCTTGTAGATTCACTGGAGTTACGTCTTCTAAAAATAAAGCAAGTTGCAGAAAAGATCCTTCTGTAAAAAACAGTAGTAGTTTGATCAGTAGTAAAGAAAATACCAGGCTTTCTCCATAGACAAACAAATGATGCTTCACAGTAAAGTCCTGAAGGAAATTAAGAAAATGTCATTGAGGTTTACCGTATCTTCAAAGATTTAATATGATTAAGAATGGAAAAGAAATAAAATAATCACATGGATTAGTAGAAAAGAAAAATATAGGAAAAAATAGTGAGTAAAGTTTGTGTTTTGCACAAAACTTCTTCAGCTGAATATTAACATTCCATGGGGAGGCATAGCTGCTATATTATAAACACTGTCAATCTAACAAAAATATATTGTAAAGAATACAGTTCAGGGGAAAAATTATTTCTATTTGCTCAGTGTGGTTTTGATGCCATGACAGCCTTTCTAGACATCCCTCTTTCGCTTTCCTTAATATGTTATTTGCTCTTCTGGTCAATTCTAGGAAGCTTGAAGTATTACTCTTTTAGGTGGCCTTTTGGATTGTGGGATCTGATCTTCCAGAAACTAGAATGAAACGTTCTTGTTACTATTTAATAAGAACAATTCCAATAACATTTTCCTGAATGTAAATTCAGTTGAACTCACAAAGACCTGCCTTCTGAAGAAACATGATAAGGCTGCACTATTTGAACCAATGTTTAGCCATAAAATTCAATAGATGGCTTTGCTTCCAGCTTTAGAACATCAAAGGTGGAATCCAGGGACTGTTTATTATCCCTTATCTTCTTCTTTGCTTTCATTCCCTATTACTCTATGTCAGATATAGGGAATCTTAGTATAATGAGTACAATATCTATGAATGCTATCCTTGATTCTGCTAGGTTCTGGCCCCTTCTGCCTTCGTTTTTAGTTTTCTAGATTCTTTTAATTTAAAACATCATATAGGAAGTGAACATACTGCAAAAACCCCATGGGCTTTCTTAGAAAATAAAAAATGAAGGTGGCTAAAACTGAATGAATTGTTTGCAAATGTGCTGTCTTGCCCAGTTAAAATGGGAAGTACAAGCTGAAGTGATAGGAAGTATTCTGGACAACATCTCCAGAACGGTGGGAAAACCTCAGCAGTCTATCATTTTGGGAATGTACAAATCATCTCCCCCGCAGTGATGTTGAGGTAATGCCCATAACATCCCAATTTCAAATGTATCTCCTGATAGGAGGATTCTTATCAGCAGCTGAGATATTGATAAATCATTTTAGGCATGAGAAACAATTCTGCTATGTACATGTCTTCCCTTCTATCCACCTCTTGTTTGAACTAGTTTTGAGATGTCGGCTGAATGTCCAAAGTTTATTTTTTTTAACAAATGGATAAATGAACAGGAAAATGCAGAATCCTTCTTTAAAATGTTATCAAACTTTTAAAATAAACCACTTCAGTGGAGAAAAAAAACATCTGATGCCTTAAATAAAACCTGTTAGTAATTCAGAAATGTGAAAAACTCCCTTTTAACCACATTAGTCAAAATGTTTTCTTCCCTCAATTTTTTTCACTTCTGCAGAAAGTCCAAATATGCTTCAACAGGAGATGTTATGACTCTGGACAAATCACATTTTATATTGCATCAACATTTGGAATCAACAATCAATATAATCACTCTATTTGTCATCTTTCAAGACTAATAGACATTATAAAGCACGGGTGTCAAACTCGCCACGTCACGTGACGTGTCGTGACGTATTGCAACTCTTTTTGCATTGCTGGCAATGGGGTGGGCACTGCTTGGGTATGATGAAACTGGCCCGCAGGCCGGCAATTTGACACCCCTGTTATAAAGAGAGAAATGATACCTGGATAAAAACAATTCTGTTATAAGCTTTTTGATTCAAAACAAAGCAAATATATTACTGTTTGTCCTACTGATGTGGTGAGCTTTGTTTTCTGTTTGCCTACATAGCTGCCCCTTGAATTTAAAAGTATCTCTTGTACAAAATTTGTCTCTTCTCTGAATTTGACTCTTGAAACTTAAAACTTGATGACATCACTTTCAAATGCCTTTGAACGCAAGACAACTTCTCTGATGAAAGTTAGCAATCGATGGAGAAAGTTTGCAACAAATCCATTCACACAGGAAACTTCAAACTCAAAATGATATTTGGGTGCTGTGATCTTGCAAAAAATGTTTTACTGAATTCAGATGTTTGAGACTACTATTGACTCAATGAAGCAATTTAAAAAAACTTGAGGAGGAAAGCCAGCTATGCGAACTTAAATAACATTAATGGCCTGCTGAAAATCTCCAACCCTAATAGTACTATAACCTGAGCAGAATTTATTTAGATCTAAGCCAAATGGTTCCCTTTCAGAACAGTACCTACCAATATCCCGTGCTGAAGGCCATTTGATAGGAAATCAAATATCAGGGTGTGAAATGCTAGTATTCTGCTCCCCCTTTCTCCCCAACACATACATACTCTGTTTTCCCAGTTGTCAGCTCTGTTTATAAATTGTCCATTTATAGCAAATCCAGCACCTGCCATCAACACCTCATCCTGCCAAGACTAAGAACAGAAGTTGGAAAGTGAGCCTGCAAGACAGTCTCTAGTTACTACTGTAACTATTTTCCAGTGCTTGAAGCCAAACACTTCTTTTAGCTTTCTGAGGATGCCACATGAAGGAACACCAAGAAGATAGTTGGCCGCTTACTAATAGCAGACTTAATTAGAGTACACCATTGATACAGTTGACTGGTATAATGTAATGCTAAGACATTAGGCAGCTATGTACTTAATAATAATAATAATAATAATAATAATAATAATAATAATAATAATAATAATAATAATAA
>NW_015387522.1:174507-180693 GCF_001527695.2 Protobothrops mucrosquamatus | reverse complement strand
TTAGGTTTCTTCTCTCTTTGGTTAGTTTCCATCCAACTCTGCTTGTGACTCATTGACCCACTTTATGGCAGCAAGCAAGGATGTGCAGCTTAGAGTATACTTCAGATGAAGGCAAAGCAAATCCCATTTTCTGCAAAACAACACATGTGTAAAATAGGATTTGCTGTCAAATGTGGGCCTGGTAGGAAATCCCTAGCTTTATTTTGCAGGGCAAGTGTTTGTTGCATTATACATTTATACTTAAATGAATATCTTATCTTTTCATTTCAAAACTCATAGGGTACCTTTCATTTATAATTCAGACATTTATATTTTCCTTCATAACTAGTAAATAAATGCCTACTTGAGCAAAGTCAAAGACTTTAAATATTTAGAAGTTTTATTCCAATTATTCATTGTTTCAAATAAACAAAAGACAAAACAATTCAAGCATATAGGCCTTCAGGTATCTTAATTCAATATTTGCAAATATTTTGTCCCCAGTGCATTTAAGATGATTCTTTGACCCAGATGATAGCTTTGCTTCTTTTTTTGGAAGAAAAGCATAATCTTGTACCTGAATTATTATGGCCTGTCATGATAATATTTTTGACAAAATCAGGGCCCTAGAAATTTTTAAATAGTGTGTTCTTTGCCTGGAATTCTAGAGATAGGAACAAAGACCCTTACTACTGTAACTGTGTCTTTGGTGGTAAACCTTTCTCCTTACTTACTTTTATAATAGCCTTTTTGTCCCATACAGAAAAGTGTTTTCATTAGCCAGGCTCAATGCCTTGCCATTAATAGTCCTGAAGAGAAGGTTCAACCATACACGGCCACAACAGATGGAGCAATCGAGACAGTTTTACACAATCTATTGTGCTGTTCTTTTTATCAAGCATGGCACTCTGAATTAATAGTACTATTAAAGACTTCCCAGATGGGCTGATCTGATGTGAAGAATGCTCTGTTTTTGTTAAATAACAACTGAACAGGAGGATCACCTAATTCTATAAGATTTTTATTGTGGTGAGAAACCCTTTGGTTTAACCCTGGCAATATATCTGATGGCTGGTTTATTTCTGTCCAGATAGTTTGTAATTTTATTAATTTCCTCAACTGTCCTCCTCTATTCCTTTGCTTTTATCTAACTTCATTGTGTTTCTTTGTCTGCATTTATTGGATTTTGATGATAAATAATCTTTAATGATAAATAAAAAGTATAAAGTGTAAAAATCTCCACAGATGGGAAAGGCCAAATTACAAGAATGAAAGTTAACAAAAAGTTACCTGGAACAGTTTTACTTTTTATAGATGGCTAGAAAGAGATATGCAGTATTAAAAATGAGACCTTCAGAAATGGAACCTATAACTGTATTTAAATGAAAGAAGCAAAATGAAACTGGGAATAACAATCAATGGCCTTTCAATAGAGGGCAAAATAAATGGGTTCTGTCATTCTAGACCGGGGGTAGGCAACCTTGGCTCTTTTATGACTCGTGGACTTGAACTCCCAGAATTCCTGAGCCAGCCATGCTGGCCCAGGAATTCTGGGAGTTCAAGTCCACGAGTCATAAAAGAGCCAAGGTTGCCTACCACTGTTCTAGACAGAACATAGTATGTCAAATGTTAGACAACCTTATGATCCACTGAGCCATCAGTTGAGAGAAAGGTAGTGCAGTCTGAACTGATCCAAATGAGTACATATATATAGGCTGAATAAAAGTATACATTACAAATAGAAAAATAATTGTAGAGACAAAAAAAACCCTTCAATTCTAAGTTGATATTTACTTACCTAAACAGATAAACAGAAAGGTAAGCAAAAAGACAATGGGAGCGGGGGAAATTTCCAACTTCCTGCCAGCTTCCCCATTGACTTTGCTTGTGGGAAGCTGGCAAGAAGCATCTGAAATCATGTTAACATAACTGCAGAGATGTTGCAATGGCCACAACTTTGCAAACAAATCTATTCTTAACATTGTGAAAATTTCAATTCCAGAGGAGTAATGAATCCCATATAATTTTAATGGACACTTTAAGTTAGCGGATTTTAAATATCTTGATTCAAAACTTGTGATATTATGCACTGTTTGCACTAACTTGAGGGTACAAACAGAGAAACAAATAAACAGAATGAGAGTTTTAATAGTATATAGACACTTTCAACGTTTCTAACATTAATTCTAATCTTTGTGTGAGGATTGGAGGAATACTGAATATCAAAAAGAAACAATATTCTAATTCCCTAAAATTTGGATCACTTGTGACCACTGATGGGATGGAGTAAGAAAGTACCGGTAGAAGATTTCTGTCAGATTCGTCTCTGAGCAAATGTGAACAACTTGAACTTTTCATATTTTCTACCATCCATTGAAAAAGTCAGTTTGCAATTAGATGTGCCAGTCTAATACAAATTTCTAGGAATATACATCACTTTTGTGAACTTGTAGCATCTAAGTCCTGGATGGTTGAGATATCTGCATGAATGCAGAAAACTGATTGCACTTGTTTCCCACCACCTGATGCAAAACAGATAAAAGTAACAATACAAATAAATATCTAAATTAAGCATTTTACTTTTAAGAAAACAAACCCAGACCTGGATCCCTCAGAAATCTCAGCCCTTTTATCCTCACCCGCAAATAATAGTGTGGCTTTTGTTCACCCTTGGAGCAGACAGATGATGGATGGAAGAACTAGATTAATTATTAAATGTAGGAAAAACCATTTTAATGCATAAACATAGTTGCAAATTGCTTTGAGTACCTTCAATTTTGGAAAAGTCATGCTAGAATAAATTCTATAAATGAAGCATATAATTAAGTATACCGTATTTCACAGCGGCTCTAATTTGTGATATATATCAGCGTGGGAGAATACACCAATCATTTTCAAAAGTAGTTTCATATACCTTAATTCTGAAATCCAGCTTCAGTCTTTGGTATTTCTTTTGATGGTGTTTCAGAGAATTCCAAATAGATTTATGGGCAGTTACAAAGGAAGTCAGTTGCCTGGCTCCACAATTTGTAAATGTTAGGTTTGAACAAAGCCAAGTTGCTACTTGTATTAGTGGATTCATTTATCAAATGCATCTGTAAAAACAACAAATAACCTCTTCTCAATAATAATGATATCTATTTAGCATATGTCTATTGAAGTGTCCTATGCAGCTCATATTCATCAACATAATCTATCTAATGCAAATATAATTTGTCTCTTTTTTCTAAAACCACAAAGAACAAAAAAGTTTTTTTAATAGAGAAATAAAAACGATGTAAGAATTCATGCAAAGCTTTTTGAGATGGTTAATGTAAATGTATTTTCTCTGCATTTATTATAAAATGCCAGCTGACAAAGTAATACATGGAAAAACCAGTAAAGCAGCATGCCATCTTTGCAGCTGTATTTTGCCCTTTATTATATGTATTGCAAGCTAATTCCTCTGGCATATGAAATTAATCACTCAATTCCAGCTTCAGATCTTGTTCATACTGCTGCAGTAAGCACTATAACAAGCTGATTGTTCAATGGAACTGTCACATGGACATCATTTTTTTAAAGAAAAGTCACATTCATAAGCATAAAAAGGAAGCTTAGCCTCTTTAAAAAGGGCACAATTTATTTCAGCAACTAGATTAATAGAAAGGCGGGTTAATATAGATTCAAATTCATATTCTGCTACCAAATTTAGAAAAGAAGGAAGCCTTTGATGACAAAGTAGAGCTAATTTGTCAGATTTTTTTTATGGAATCATAGGGAGAAAAAGAAATAGTCAGTTGAATGTCTCTTTGTTTGCTTCCTCTCCCTCTGTTCAAATTTACAAGTCATGCAGCCTCTTACCTTTTTTTTTCTTTTATTGTTTTGTCTGTTGTGTTCTTTAAAAATGTATTTTCAGCAGCACCAGTGAAAAGATTTATTTGATAACACAGTACAGATTAGATTTTTTTCTGATTAAACCTGAAGATGCATAATAATCCATAGAAGCATATCTGCAGGATAGCAATGTAAACATAATCAAAAAAACAAAAAAGGAAAAATAGAGAGATTGGTAAGAGTATCGCACTGTGCATTGCTTGTTTCTGGCTGATGTTAGCAGGTAATGAACTGGTCTGCAGGGACCAGATTGATTCATTTCCTTCTAATAATGAAAACAGGAAACCAACAATCTATTTCCTGCTAGCTGGCTGATCAGTTGGCCCATGGAGGAAGTAGATGAAGATCCTGGAAGCTTTATGGGCTACACCCCTTCTAACCAAGGGTCTCATGCTGTCTGTTGGCTGCAAATAGCCCGTCAATATTGCACTATAGATCCTATAGCACAATGGATGCCCACTGCATTTGTAATGGGTAAACAAGCTGTAAATTCAGTACATTGACTGAAGTTTACTACAGAATTAATCTCATTAATATGCTTGTTTTGGAAAACATTTATTTCCCATGATTTGAATAAAGTATGCAGTAAAAGAGATATATGCACGCATTCCATTGTAGTAACATGCTTTGCATACAGATAAGTTAATTCCTGGTGTTTCATGTTTAAGACTGTGTAGACTATCAGACCAGAATGGGTATTAGGCTTATATGGGCAAATAACTTGATTTTTGGATTTCATTTTAAGCAATAAAAGATACAATCAGCCTATATGCCAACTGACAGTTACTTGAAATTTAAAGCAAATGTTTCAGTATTAATTAGCATAGCAGTTAGACTGTTTCCTTGTTCTATTGTGCTGACTTGTAGTCCTTTAAGGAATCTACTCTTCTTTTCTGCCAACTTCATTTTTACACAAAAGCCTTTAAAATGTGAAGAAATTCATTTCACCGGAAGCAATGAGTTTTCTGTAATTTGGTTTACAATTCATTTAATGATAAGGACCATTACAATACTGTAAATCTTAAATTCTGTTATATCAAAAGCTGTCTGTCTAATCTCCTAGGTGAAAGAGAATCCATGAGATTTCAATGTGGAATCTTCAAATTGATGATTTGCTTCTGGCTATATTCAAATATACTGCCTATTTTAAGAGCATTTGTTGTGCTTTTTACATTTCACTGCAATCACACACCAAAGTTATCTATGCAAGTTTTTACTTGTTTCTTCATGATCACCTGAAACTCTGAAGCTACTCAACTGTATATAACAGAAGCCACATCTACATATGATGCATTTTCAGATTTTTTTCAAGCTGTGGGAGTAGCATGGCATTGTTCAATTTATGAACTGACTGGTGGAATGGGGAGGGAAATAAATTTGTTTTAACAGGATAACAAAATAATAGAGTTCAAAGGGACCTTGGAGGTCTTCTAGTCTAGAGGTCCCCAACTTTTTGTGCACCAGGGACCGGTTCTGTGGAGAGAGTTTTTTCTGCGGACCAGAAGGTACATGGCTTTGTGTACTGCCTGCATCTCATGGATGGGGCTTTGCTTGTTTGTGCGGTGCAGTTGCTGCCATGCTGCGGCCCGGTACTGGTCCACGGATTGGGGGTTGGGGACCCCTGTTCTAGTCCAACCCCCTGCTCAAGCAGGAAAGCCTATACACATTTCAGACAAATGGTTGTCCAGTCTCTTCTTTAAAATCTCCAGTGATGGAGCAGCCACAACTTCTAGAAGCAAGTCATTCCACTGATTAATTGTTCTAGCTAACAGGAAGTTTCTCCTTAGTTTTATGCTGGTTCTCTCCTTGATTAGTTTCCGTCCATTGCTTCTTGTTCTGCCTTCAAGTTGTTTGGAGAAAAGGTTGATTCCCTCTTCTTTGTGGCAGCTCCTTAGATATTGGAACATTGCTATCATGTCACCCCCAGTCCTTCTTTTCATTAAACTAAACCTACCCAGTTCCAGCAGCTGTTCTTTATACTGTATGTTTTAGCCTCCAGTCCCCTAATCATCTTTGTTGCTCTTCTCTTCATTCTTCCTAGAGTCTCAACATCTTTTTTATGTTGTAGCAACCAAAACTGGATGAAATAGCCCAAGTGTGGTCTTACCTGGTATTATAAATGAATACAATGTTTTTTCCGCCCTTCCCCCCATGGAAATTCTTATTCTGAATCTGTATGTTAAGGAGAAAACAGCAGAAAACAGTTAAAATATCCTCTCCAGTTTGCACTCTCTCTTTTACACATACCTGCTATTGTAAGCATATTTAAAAACAATTTTCCTGTCTCTGTTATGATGTTCAATATAAATTATTATTATTATTATTATTATT
>NW_015387522.1:158798-174480 GCF_001527695.2 Protobothrops mucrosquamatus | reverse complement strand
TCTTCTTCTTCTTCTTCTTCTTCTTCTTCTTCTTCTTCTTCTTCTTCTGCCATATCCGTTATCGGACGTTGGCGATCATGTTGGCGATCCTGTTTTTATCAGCAGCCGCACGAAAAAGTGCTGCTGAGTTTTGTCCAAACCAGTCCCTTAGATTTTGAAGCCATGATGTTCTTCTTCTGCCTGGACCTCGTTTGCCTTCAATCTTTCCCTGGAGGATTAAATGGAGTATGCCGTATTTTTCTGGGTGTTGCATCACATGTCCGAAATATTCTAATTTTCTTTTTTTAATTGTTTTGATGATTTCCCTTGGCTTTCCCAGGCGGCTTATCACCTCCTCATCTTTCTCTACAATGCCTGAAACCTTGACAACTTTTTCTAGATGGAGTACACAACATCAAGTGTCCAGAGTATTATATAGGACTGTTCACATTTGAAAATTATTTTGAAGAAGTGCTTTGGATGGGCAAGGGCAGAGGCACTACAGGAATATAAGTACAGGGGCAATCAATCACTACAGGAATATATAACCCACCCACCCATCAAAAAAGTCAGGTTGCTTTAATTAAAAAAGCAAGTACTTGTCCTCGTGAGGTCTGAACCACTGTTTCCAGATCATTTTCAATGTGTGCCCAGCCCCGTGTTCAGCCATGCATTTGATAATAGTTTGCCAAAGTAGCCACAATATGTAGCAGTAGTGAATTGAGGCAAATAAACTATTTCATTTTCTCCATTGAGCACATATTTCACTCCACTCTAAAAAGAAAATCACTGTGGTTCTTTCTGGGCCTTCACTGACAAGAACAGAATCAACAACACTGTAAAGAACAAGTTCAACTTTTTTTTTGTTTAAGACCAGCAAAACAAGTTCTATAGCTTGTCAGCTTGGGGAGTAGCTTATTTTGACTCCAGTTTTTTTCCACTGAATGTGTGTGCATAAGTTTATATAGCTTTCCATCTTGCTATTGCTTCATTTATTTTTGTTGGAGAGTCTAAATTTAGAGATCCAATTTTTTACAAGGAAGAGTTAATTTTGCTCCTAACCATCAATTTCCCTCCTGAAATGTTTAGGACTTGTTCTACCATTAGGCATTGATTTGGTCTCTGCTTCCTAAATATTTCCAGGCCCTCAAGGGCTTATAGAGGACATTTCTGTGTATGGGATTAGGGAAGGAGAGTTCTTATTTGTCTCAGGAAGCAGAGTGCCTTGGATTTGTTTCACATGTGCAAAATCAAAACAAACAAAATGCTTAAAATAGTTCAGCAGTGTATATTCTTTTCCTGGGCTTTCAAAAACAAAGGATGGAGATATAAAAACTGACATGAGGAATTCTTTCTTATGTGTACAGGTAGTCTTCGACTTATGACCACAGTTGAGCCCAAAATTTCTGTTGTTAAGTGAGATGTTTGTTAAGCAAATTTTGCCCCATTTTACGACTTTCCTTCCCTCAGTTGTTACATGAATCACTGCCATTGATAAGTTAGTAACCCGGTTGTTAAGTGAATCTGGCTTCTCCATTGATTTTGCTTGTCAGAAGGTTGCAAAAATGATCACATAATTTTGGGACACAGCAACAGTCATTAATATGAACCAGTTGCCAAGCATCTGAATTTTGGTCACGTAATCATGGGGATGCTGGAAAGGTCATAACTGTGAAAAACGGTCATAAGTCACTTTTTTCAGTACTGTTGTAACTGTGTATGAACTGTTGTAAGTCGAGGACGACCTGCATTATAAGTAGTATTAATTTTGGCTATCATGAAAGAGAAGTATATCATTTCCCTTATTTCATTTATTGTCACTGTAAAGGTAGGGATAAAAAGAAAGAAAAGTAGATAAACCTAAAGATCATACAGCTTCCTCTGAGTTGCCATTTACAACTATCTCTGTTTATATCCCACCATTTTCTGATCATTGGACTTCATTCCTTTATAGGTGGTTCTACAACTAGGACTAGCAATTCAATTCAAGCTAGGTGAAACCACACCTGTGCTTATGATCTAACTTCAGCTTTCCTTTGCTTTACCATCCTGTGAAGGTCTTAAAGGCGGAAAATGATCAAAAAGTTTTTTTTAATCACTGTCATAACTGAAAATGGTCCCTAAATGAGACAGTCATTAAAAGAGGCATCTGGGATAGTCAGTTTCAAGATGGCTGGTAGAGACAATATGAGACTACATAAACCAAGGATTTGATTTAATATAATGCAGCTTTCTGTGATTCACAAGTGTAACCTGTTCTGGTGCTGAATCTGGACAAATATCATTGGAAAAGTCCACACAATGAAAAAATACGTAACTTAGTCGTGACATTGGGTCTAGCATGGCTATCAGAGAACCGCAGCATTTGTGAAAGCACACAAACAAAACACCTGTCTTTGAATGTTGCTCAGTGTTTGCTCAAAGGAATCTTCAGGTATTTGGTTTTGTTTTGTTTTGTTCTGGATGTGTCTGCAGGTATCAACATAGGTGCCGTGTAACATAAGGCCTTTTAAAAAACATTTAAAGCAAAGATTGGCTGCTGATGTTAGTAGCAAAAAGGGAGACCATATTTCACATTCTCTTCTGCAGCTTGTTTTCCCAGTCTGAACTGGTTTCAGAAGTTGCTATTTTCCATCTCAACCAATACTACAACTTAGAGTTTTACTTTCCCCATTGCAAGCAAAAGCAGCTTCAGGTGTCATAGAAATCAGAGAAAAAAACATTATATCAAAATGTATAAGTTAGCTTCCTGTGCAATGCTGCACTTTTTAAAACTGTCTTAAAGTTTTCTTTGTTTGCTTTAATTGAAAGTTCTTATCACAAAGATGTCCCATATTTCATCTGAGTTAGCCCTTCAATTGCAAATTTGTAAGCATATCTGAGGATCTATAATGCTTTTAAAACAGTGAAGGAAATGGAAAATGACTACTCTGCCAAGTTAAACAGGTGCTTGTATTATTTATAGATATACCCTAAAGGATGCAATGTTAGTTTTTGAAGCGTATGAAGAAATAACATATGCTGACACACTTATAAATGTATTGCTTCTCATTCTAGTCACGCAAAGATGTTGTAGGAATATAGTATATAGTGCTTCTCCCCCCAAAAAAGATTCACAAGTATCATCTTAAAGGAGGTGGGGAAGGAAGGAAGGGAGGGAGGGAGGGAGAGAAAGGAGAAGGAGGAGAAAGAGAAAGAGAAGGAGAAATGAAAAGTGGAATATTTCTTCTAAGAAACAGGAATTACCCTATAACAGTGCAGAGTCTAAGTCTATTAAAATAAAAGATTTAATGCAGTTCTGAAAAATATGATTGATCACATTTAGAAACTGCTTATTTCCCTCATAAAGGGATTCTGGGTGGTGTAAAACATAAAAACTGAATATAAAAAATTGAAATAGAGCAAGTATACTTAAAATTTAACATTATAAGTTAATTAAAAGTTGGGGGTGGAGGAACTTCAGCATGCTAACCATGGCTGTGTGCTCCTCTGTGAACTGCAAGTGAGGTGATAGAGCCAAGTCTTTAGATGTTTTTGAAAGGCCAGGAGAGTTGCCTTGTCTTGCCTCTGGAGGGAGAATGTTCCAAAAGATGGGAGCAACAGCAGAGAAGGGTCTCTTCCTGGACCCCATCAGTTGGAAATCAACTCAGAGTTCTCACTTGCAGCACAAATGACCAGGCTCAAATTATACTCTACTTTGGATACATTAGCTGAAATGTAGGTGTCTGAGAAATCTATATGCTGGGACAGGTGGAAGGAAAGAGAAGAAGAGGATGATCAGCAGCAAGGTGATTAACTCAGTTACAGTGGCATTGGGTGCATCATTGGAAGACTGGGTTATGGAGAAAATCTATCTGTGTGGTTGTGGTTGCTGGGAGATGACACTGACTTGATGATACATAATTGACCAATCAATAAAGTATTAGTTTGTGTTTTCCAATCACGGTCAAGTTTGCATATCTGGTGAATTAAGAACTATTGTAGCTATTAAAGAATAAGTCTACTTATGGTCAGAAGAATAAAGGTCTGACTGCCTCTTATAGGGGCAAACTGCAACAAATTACTATTACTTCTCTTTGTTTCTAGACCTTGAGTAGTATTAATATTTACCAGCTATGCTGTTTCCTGAACAGAGAGAGCTTAACTATGTTGTTCATACAATGTGAAAACCTCACATTTGGAATGTTGTAGTGTAGGAATAAAGATAGTCATTCCTCACCAACCGCAATTGGAACTGGTAACTCCATTGCTAAACAATATAGTTGTAAAGTGAAGCATTCGACTATGCCCAGTCTATGATGTCAGTTTGTCAGGTCTGGCTGAGGTCATTAAGCAAATCACCTGCAGTAATTTACTACCACATCACTCATTGTGACTTGTGACTTCCTGCCAGCTTCCCCATTGACTTTGCTTGTCAGATGCTGGCTATGAAAGTTGCAAATGGTAATCCTATGACAACAGGACCCTGCAACCATTATAAATTGCATACCAGTTGCCAAGCACCCAAACTGCAATCACATAACCATGTGGGCACCGCAATGGTCACACCTTCAAAGACCAGTTATAAATCTTTCAGCAGTTCCGTAACTTTGAATGGTCACTGAACAGTGAGGACTACCTGTGCTCCTGTATTTGCTTTAGAAGCAGACCTTGGTAGTTCATTTACTGAATAGGATATCTGGCCAGGCACATGTTGTATTTTTGATAACAGCACATCTACTTTCTAGAACACTCTCCATCCTGAAATTCAAATGGCAGCCAATATTCTTAGGAACCTCTTGAATTTCTCTATATGAACTCTGGAAAGATTATTTGATTTTGCTTTGGTCAGCCTTCTGCCTTTTCAAATGAATGTTTCATATTGATTGTAGGTATTGTTTTTATTATTGTCTTATACACCATAGCTGTGACCAGCTTTGGGATGAATCTATATGAGAAGGATGTATCTATGTTTATAGTAATGAAAAATATTTCTTTTATATAAACACATTTGTTGTTAATTGCAAATCCTTTTTATAACTGATTTGAACCAATGTGGCAATTCTCACATTGTCCTCATTTTGCAATATATTTTATGGATGCCTTTTACACAGGCTCTTTTATTTGGTCAAAGAATTTATCTTCAAAAATTTTGAGCCTGCCTTGTCGGTGTTTCTGTTTACACTGAAGTACTATAAATGCAAACAGATCTATAGGCAGATGGGTTGTTTCACGTAAGTGCAAAATATTGATAATCCACTTTTGCATTCATGTGAACTATGACTTAAAAACATGGATGGCAGAAGTAGGAAACATAGTGGAGGAGGAAAAATCCCAGTGTCTCTTTCATGCATAAATATACTGTAATATATAATGTGAGCCTAAATCTTTCTTTGTAATAACTTGTATTCCACAGTGTAGATTGGAGAGCTGTCAGACCAAAATTAATATAGTGTTTTGGAGCCAATTGCTACAGTTAACAACTGCTAGCATACAGTAGTTAAAGTAGTAAATTTCTTCATATCTATTTATATCGTATCTACTAAATGTGGCATTCATTACCTGACTTCATTACTGGATTTTAAAAACACAAAGCAAGCTTTTCTCAACTGTTGACATTTATAGTGTGATTAGGCAAGGGCTTTCAGCTTTTTCTCAGCCACACTGTTAATTGTTTACTAGTAGCTTATGTGAATTATCAAGTCCTTGCACAAATCAATGCATACATTGAAAAAAAAAACTAAAGCTGAGATTTCAGCAGATGATGTAAACAGACAGCAACGAAGTCTATATTCTTATCAAAGATCAGGACTGGACTTGCCTTCTTTCTTTTTGTTGCAAAACTTTACTTTCATGGTACTTTATCTCTCTGGACTTTAAAAAAATAAATCTTCTTCCTTCCTTTTGCCCAGTCCCAAAGCTATGGGGCTGTGTTTTGAACCTTGTAGTCCACTGGAGGCCCTAAGGCAAGCTATTATCTGGAGACCTGATTGGATCTGATATAGTGTAATCTCCACCACATATCACATGACTCTTTTTTTTCTTCAGGGCAATCTAGAATTCCATAGAATTGTTAATGTGTTCATAAAACACTGGTTTTCCTCTTCATTTGAAGTTCGAACAGCTAACCTGATATCAAATACATATATATAAGTAGAATTCACTGGAGATTCTACCAGTATGATCAATAAAATTGGGAAGGCAGATCTTTAAGTAAAAGGGGATCAAAACCCTAAGTAGCTTAGACGGTCACCAGAAACTACCAGGTAGTTGTGTACAAAGCTACAAGTCACAGCCAAAGAACACAAAGAAATGCAGACAGTCAGGATATGTCATCCTGAACAGGAAGTCTATAAAATACTGTTTGGATCTGATAAAGCACAATGATCAATCTGGATGGGCAGGAACAACCTGGAGTCTGATAATACTTCACTGTCATGGCAGATTATCCAAATTGTTGTCAGTTTCTGGGTTTGTTTCTGATACCTCCTGACACTAGGATGATCAACACAAGAAACAGGTAAGATCCATTCAAGAAACAATAAGAAGGGTTATGGTGCAGCTGCATGAGTAAATTTTGTGTCCTTCTATATACCAGAGGTAGATGTTATTCTGTAGCATTCATGGGTTTTAATAGCACAGGAAAAATTATTTCTATAATTTTGTGACAGGGACTGTATAAATTAAGACTCTTGCAACTATGAAATTATATCTGTAGATGTAAGGCCACATGGAAACAGAAGAGGAAATCCCATAGAAGCATTTCTACCTTGGGCAATGATGAGCCTCAGCATATGACAGCAGGCAAGATATAAGTAGTTGCTTGAACATTCATTCAGTGTTTGGGAGAAGTGATTTATCCTAGGAGTTAAATTAGTTATATATAAATAAATAACACAGGACTGCAAATCAGGAAAGAAAGTTAAGGAGATTAATTATATTAGGTCACATATTTCTATTGCAGTGCAGTGTATTTATGTTTATGACTATTCTTATTTAATTTCATTTTGGTGACATCCAGCTCCAGGCTAACTCTTTTTTTATTGTCACAATAAAAATACAAATAAAATAAAATCAGTTAAATATAATTTAAAAATAGAATATGGAAAATAACCAAAATACTAACATCAAAACATATAAACATATGACAAACCCATGTAATAAGTGGCTCATCCACCTTGCTGCAAGGCCTGGGAGAACAGCCAAGTTTTTAAGGCCTACCAGAATGCCATCAGGGTGGGAGCCAACTGGATCTCAATGTCATTCCAGACGGTAGGCATTGCAACATAGAAGCTGCACTTCCTAGGCCCCTGTTTAATGATGGATGTCTAGAGCATATGTACTTTATCAGTTGTTACTGGCCAGGAAAACCCCAAAGAGATATACAATAACCAGGCTGAGGTCCATTAAGAGTTCTATATATGATAATCAGCATCTTGAATCACATCTGCTAACATATTCGTGACCAATGCGGTTCACAAAGCAGGGGCTTCTTGTGCCACTGCATTCTAGACTAGTTGAAGCTTCTGAGTGGTCCAAGGACAGCCCCATAAAGAAAGCATTACAGTGAGGTGACATGAGCCATGAGGTGACAAAGACATGAGTGACTATTTGGAAAGCTGCCCAATCCAGGAAGGAATGAAAACAGCATACCAGCTGAGTAGTGCAAAGGGGTCTCTTGCCCACAGCAATCACTTGGCCCTTAAGAAGGAATTATGAGTCCAAGAGGACTCTCAGATTGTGCGCCATTCCAGAATGGGGAAACACAACCCTTTTCAGGATAAGGATGGAGAATTCTTAGACGTGGGCTATAACCATACCCACTCAATATCAGTAGGATTGAGCTAGGGTCAGTTTTTCCCCATCCAGGCCCCACAGTCGCCAGATACTATTCTTGAAAGAAGATGAGGACAATCCAATAAAAACTGATTGGTTTTATTTTTCCTGAATGTTATATCCAGATACAGGCATTACCAGATGTGAACCACACCAGAGTCCCCAGACTAGTTTTTTCAATATTTTATTTATTAGACTTGTTTGCCGCCCATCTTGTCAAAATCGTATCATATGATCTCTACCTTTTGTCATATAGGTAGATGCAGATGTTAAAATTAATTAAAAGGGTAACGTATTTTAAATGTAATCCCACAGCTTATGTACAATGCTTTCTTTTTTCTTTTTTCTTTTCTTTTCTTAACAATGCAGCTTTGGCAAGTCCTAGGTATGCTTGTAGCCATTTTGATTCCCAGCCAAGCTACTGACTCAAAGAACAAAAAAAAGAGTGGCTTTTACCAAGTCTTTGGACTGCAGCCAAATCTTGCGAATTCTTTTGCTTGTTCGTAGAAAAAGTGTTTTTAGTAATCCTATCATAAACCTCTTAAAAAAACTTACCTCCACATTCAGACTCTTTGATTCTGGCCACTCCTTAAAAATGATCCTGTGAAAATTGGTGGATTGGGATAAACTTAGCCAAGTATTAATTCAAACCATGATTTTTCTCATTATATACAGTAGATGTTATAATTCTCCCCAAAGCCAGTTATTTCTTCTTAATTCAGGGCAGATCTGACTCTAACCACATTTTAATGCTATGTTGAATTTTCCTGATGTTTTTGCCTACCTGTGAAATAAATGCTACTTCATTCCCACGTTGCATCATTTATTTATGTATTTTAGAATTACACGTTTTAGGGTTTCAGAAACACCTTAAAACCTGACTCTGTTCCCAACCCTGGGTTAATGTGTTTGTTCTATGTTTGTGGGGACGCTGTCATATCTGTATTGTTTATTCTAGTTATTTTAGTCTGGGTTGCCAGTTTATGTGGGTTTTTAAATTGTTTGTATTATACTTTGTGTTTATTGACTTTATAAGCTGCTCAAAGTCTTCTCGAGTGGGTGGCCATAACAGATCTAATATATAAAATAAAATTGATTCGGTTTATTTATTTATTTATTTATTTGTTCCCATTTATACCCCGCCCTTCTCCCGAGGGACTCAGGGCGGCTTACAGGTAAATAAAAACAGTACAATACAATAAATATCTAAAAACCAAATTAAAATATATATTAAATGACCTGTATTAGATTTAAATTATAAAATCCCTTTAAAATCCCTATAAAATCCCCCCCTAGGCCANCGGATCTCTGGGGGGAGTTCGTTCCACAGGGTGGGGGCTCCCACAGAGAAGGCCCTCCCCCTGGGGGTCGCCAGCCGACACTGTTTGGCCGACGGCACCCTGAGGAGGCCCGCTCTGTGGGAGCGTACCGGTCGATGGGAGGCAATCTGCGGCAGAAGACGGTCTCGGAGATACCCAGGTCCGATGCCATGGAGCGCTTATTTGGGTTCAGTTATTTGGGTTTACTTTATAGTTTTCTGTATAGTGTCAAGATCAATTTAATAACAATATAAATGTTATTTTATTCTGCTATAAAACTCTTTGTTAGTCTGTAGCTTTTTTCCCCACCTGAATGGAAAAATGCCCTACAACAGGAATGCCCTTCAATTTTTTGTAGAAATACAGGTACTCTGGAGTGTTGCAGAGTTCTGGAGATATCTATGAACAGTAGAAGACAGGACATTGAGATTTCTCAACTACTTTATTTATTTACTTTTATTATTTATTCAATATATATCCCACCTATCTCACTATCCAAAATGACTCTGGGGACTTTGTTTAAGAATCCCACAACTCACCATAGACATGTACTTGGGTTGGAGTAGAAATCTACGTAAGCTGTTTCTTTTCCATGATAATGGATGAGAATGATTAAAAAATGAAGACTTTTCATGTACCCTCCAACTATGTGGCATTACAAATTACAATTAAAGATGGATTCTGAACTTGTTCAGCTGAGACATTTTGTCTTTGAAGGCCACATTTAATACAATGTTCAAAATAACGTGATCCACAAATACCATTTTATTTTGGATAACAAGTAAAGAGGAAAATCCACCTATCAGCTGTCCTCCTGTACATACTATTAAGACAAATACATATATAAAATCCTCAGCAAAACATAAAGCAACTTGGCTACCACACATGATCTATATACCACATAGTATATGTAGAAACAAAAAGCTTCTCTAATGCCTGCTTTCTTTCTTTCTTTCATACCATGCATAGACTTATGTGTCTGTCACTTTCCTTATTTTACCTCATACTACCCATAATATCTGGACAAATATACAATATGAGATGAAAAATATGTGGGTGAGGTGCAGATATTAATTTTTTTCCTAATATTTAATGTTTTTGGGAAACTATAAATTTATATTTTGTATTTTTTCTTAAATAAATAAATGTTTTACATGGGTAATAAGCTAGTATAAGTTTGAATTTCCCTTTAAATTTCTTAAGACCTAACATTTTTATTGTCATTTTGTGATATTTAAACCCTCATGCTTTGATATGCTCTGATGTGCAATACAATACAATACAATCAAATACCATACCATACCATACCATACAATACAATACTATACAATACATGGGGAGAATATACTGTAATTATGTATTGTCTATAAGAGATAGTATCACTAAATATTTTGATTTTAATGATCATTATAGAATGTTTTACATTGATACAGTCTTTGTTTTTGATATTAAAATTCCCTGAATGTTTCCTCCTGGGAAATATTATTTAATAGACAAAAACCAAATTAGTGGCTGAGATTACAGTCAGGTTCAATAGGAGTGTTTACAAGTTAATCATTAAGAGATTTTTAAATTCCCTTACACCCCATGATCTGAGGAATGTGATCTTGGAAAAAAACAAAACATGTACGCTATAAAAATTTGCATCAACCTTTCCTTGATAAAATCAATTTATAGGTGTTTCTGCTTAGTGCTGAGAAACAATGAAATTGATTGTGTAGTTCTTTTTATTCTGAAACCTCTGTTCTTTCTGATAGCAACAGTCCTAAATTATTTGAAAAACCATTTTAAAAGCAATGTGGACATTGGTGGTAAATTTCCCTTTGCAGTTGAATTGCTAGTTTCTTCTCAGATCAAAATTTATAGGGAGACATGGACAACATTTGGAAGGCAACACTCCAGAAGACAGGTTTAGGATACAGGAGGATCTGGACAGACTTGAACACTGGGCGCTATCTAACAAAATGAAATTCAATGGTGAAAAAAGTAAGGTTCTACATTTAGGCAAGAAAAACCAAATGTACAGGTATAGTATAGGGGGGATCTTGATCAATAGTAGTAACTGTGAGAGGGACCTGGGAGTCCTAGTGGACAATCACTTAAATATGAGCCAGCAGTGTGCTGCAGCTGCCAAAAAGACCAACACAGTGCTAGGCTGCATTAACAGAGGGATAGAATCAAGATCACGTGAAGTATTAATACCACTTTACAATGCCTTGGTAAAGCCACACTTCGAATACTGCATCCAGTTTTGGTCACCACGATATAAAAAAGATGTTGAGACTCTAGAAAGAGTACAGAGAAGAGCAACAAAGATGATTAAGGGACTGGAGGCTAAAGCATATAAGGAACGGCTGCTGGAATTGGACATGTCTAGTTTAACGAAGAGAAGGACGAGGGGGGACATGATAGCAGTGTTCCAATATCTCAGGGGCTGCCACAAAGAAAAGGGAGTCAAGCTATCCTCCAAAGTGCCTGAAGGCAGGACAAGAAGCAACGGGTGGAAACTAATCAAGGAGAGAAGCAACCTAAAACTAAGGAGAAACTTCCTGATAGTTAGCACAATTAACCAGTGGAACAACCTGCCTCCAGAAGTGGTGAATGCTCCAATACTGGAAGTTTTTAAGAAGAGACTGGACGGCCATTTGTCTGAAATGGTATAGGGTTTCCTACCTGAGCAGGGGGTTGGGCCAGATGACCTAAAAGGTCCCTTCCAACTTTATTATTATTATATTATTATTATAAGATTATGCTAATGCATAACTTCAATTATTTATGAGCAGAATTGTGTTCCCCAAAAATGGGGGGGGGGATCCAGATTTTTTCCATTCCAGTGCCATACCTTAACTGAAACCCCACAAACTACTTCCTGTTCTGGAAGATACAGTACACACTTGGAAATGTACTAAGCACTCTGAAATGCTTGAATTAGCCCTTTCCTAAGAAAAAAAGAGTATTCCATGGACAAATAGCTTGGATTCTTATTGTTGTTGTTGTTGATGATGATGATTGCACAGTCATCCAGATATTTTGACTGGATTTGGCATTTTTATCCACCTATTGAAGCCTTCCCAAGGACCTAGAATAGGTAGATGTTATTGTTTAATGCTGATAAATATATTGTCACTCGATGTAACTTATTCTAAATAAAGCTATCTTTTGCAATTGTTGTTGTTTATATGCTACCTAATTCCCAGCATCTCGAGGCCTTATGGTGTATAATTAGAATCAGTATGAATAAATTAGCATGTACAAATGTTATGCAACTGCTTCCATCCCCATACATAAACCCACCCCCAAAAGCAAACAGAAAAAAAGGGAAGAATAAATTTATTTCAGCCCTGTTTATTCTGCTGTTGTCATAGTATCTCTGGGTGATTCCTGTGGCTCTCCAGAAAATAAGCAGGCCGAGTTGAGCCCGACTCTTCAAACACTGCCTGCCCCAGATGTAGCTTACCTATCGTAATACATTATATATTCAATTCATTCTCCTATGTCATTAAATATGTTTTTATTTAATTACTGGTTGTTTGCTACCAGTCTGATAGGGATTTAGTTTTACATAACAGAATATTTAAGAAGTTTACTTTGAATTTAGTACTATGAGCAAACTGTTCATACTAGTAT
Source organism: Protobothrops mucrosquamatus (assembly GCF_001527695.2). Lineage (NCBI taxonomy): Eukaryota > Metazoa > Chordata > Lepidosauria > Squamata > Viperidae > Protobothrops > Protobothrops mucrosquamatus. The sequence goes on along the minus strand of NW_015387522.1, from coordinate 161,740 downwards.
TTCTGAACTAAATCAAAATCAGGAAAACAACTACCAGAATAACTTCAATGAATCTGGTTCCTATTAAATCATTAAGATCCATTGCAACTTTCAAGACATCAGCGTAGGCCTAAAAACTAGTGGCTAAAAACTTCAGAATTGTCCCTAGTCTTTTACTATTTAAATGCTGGTTCATATTCCATAAACTTTGTCGACAGTTATTGGAATTACTAATACAATGAAGCAAGTCTGGTTTTGGCACAAGGGCCTTGGCTGACAGACTAGGCTAGCATTTCTCAACCTTGACAACTTTAAGAGGCATGGACTTCAATTCCCAGAATTCCCCAGCCAGCATTCAATTCTGGGAATTGAAGTCCACATATCTTAAATTTGTCAAAATTGAGAAATGCTGGACTTGGAATGCAGGCTGCACATGCCTTCCACTAAGTATGTAGAAGCACGATCGTTTGAGGGTGTATAGGAGGATTTTTTTTTTCTCCAAATGTGCCCAATGCATCTCTATCATCGCAATGGGAAGATGTTAGAAGCTGTTTGGAGTTGGGTGAAAAGTATTATACACCTGCTATTAGCCTGTAATCATCTGTGGTTTACTACTGAGACTTGGCCTATTTTCTATGCTTACTGCTGTTTGACTGTTTGTGCTGTTCTTGCTTTAATATCCCGTGGATAGTGTAGCTGCTTTTGGTAGTTGTTTATTAGCCTGAGCTTTGCTTTTGCAGAATCAGCAGCAAGATGGAAAGGAAGTAGCTGAAGGAACAGAGAAAAAGAATAACATGTTTGCCTCTGAAGACTGTTTGGTTCTCTTGTAAGAAGACTAGGAAACAGTAGTACTGGGACTGTGCCCTAATAAACAAGTATTGGGGATATCTCAGATTCCTGTAGGATCAATCTGCAGAAGTCTGAACATCTCATGATACCACGTTGCTCAAATGGCAATGATGAAACTTGTGAGAAACCTCTCTGCTGAGAAACACTGGGCTTGAAATTATGTCAAGTAGTGGTATAATGATACCATAATAGATAAGTCAGTTATTGTGTTATTAGAAAATGTTCTGCAATAACTGCTGTTTCATACATGTCTTATTACAATTGTTCCCTGATCAGTATGTGTGTATGTAGGAAGCATAAATGGATTGCAACTGTAGCAAAAAGTTTCTTAACCTTGGCCACTTTAAGATGTGTGGACTTCATCTTCCAGAATTCCCTAGCCAGCATAAAGACTATGGAATTCTGGGAGTTGAGGTTCATACATCTTAAACTGGCCAAGGTTGAGAAACCCTTATATAGAGCATGGATAGCATCCTATAAGATAGATAAATATCTCCTCATTCCCCAAGGCATATTCACAAGGCACTACCACTACCATGTCTACTCTCCAATTTCTTAGAAATTTGAAGATGATCTACATTTTGCTGATTTCATAATGCTAAAGAAAGAAAAATAGAATGCCAATTATTTAGTATTGCAGATCTTCAATAACAAAAATTCCTTCATTCCTATTCCAAATAAAAAGGAAATAAAATGAATCCTTGCATCCCTCATTCTCACCAGCATGCTTACTTTGTGTGCTATGAATTTTTCATATGGAACTCCCTCCCCTGCCCCCAAATCTATAGCAGTTCCTAACATTTGCACAGAAATAACCTGTAGAATTATATTGAAATTATATTGAAAAATACATACGAACAATTTAATAATATAGTTTTAATTAATGTAACAATAGTCTAGATGTGTAGGCTTATTTACTGATAATAAGATTTACTGTTTGGCTAGATAATAGTTAACACAGTAGCATAATAGAATTCATTTATGTAATATTTCTCAAATCAAGTGGTTAATATAATCTAGTAAAATTTCACGTACATGGCAGATTTTTGTTTGAAAATAAATGATATTATAAGAATTCAGGCTTTATCATACTTATGAAAGATCTAGACAATTTCATTTTTATGAAGTTGTTACTTGATGTTAATTACCTGTATTTCTTAAAAGATTGCTTGCATTTCTAATAAAAAATTAAAGATCTTATTTCAGTGAATGACGATCTCACATAAAGGTTAAGAATGTTTTGTAATTAGTGTGTACTATAATTAGAAACACCATTTTCAGTGGACCCTATTCCAACATTAGTATGATAAACATTGCAAACATACCGACTGTAATAAAATGGTTATCACATTATGGACTGCTGCCCTTGAGTTAAATGAATGGCACACATGTACACAGTCATTCTGAACTCTGCACTCTTACACCATTCATAAAAATAATTGTACAGACTAGAAGTTATGAAAACCTTAACATCCTATTAGCTACCACTGTAACTCTATCTCTCCCACGCATATCCATTTAGGATTGAATACATCTAGAAACTGCAAAACTTGAGACTTCAGGTACTGCTTCTAGTGCAGGTTGAATCCTCTTTCCCTTATCTGCCTTTGAAAAAAGCACTTCTGGCTAAGTTTCAATTTGTTTGTCCTCATCTGATCCATTTTTTGTATTAAAACATCCTTGAATTCTGATGGAAAAAAAGAGACAGAATTGCATGTCATCAATGTATTTGGTCACAGTACCTTTTAGTCACATTTTCAAAATCATGCTGATTAGCACTGGAGAAAAAATGGAGCCTTGTGGGAGCTCATATCTTATGTTACTGAACGAGTTCCCCAGCACTTCTTGTCCTTCTAAAATCATCCTTTCAAGAAGTAGTGAAGCCTCCATAAAACAGTGTCTCTGAGTTCCATCATAGTTCTTTTGGACCTCTCAGCGGCTTTTGATACTGTGGACCACAGTATCATGCTGCGGCGATTAGGTGGGTTGGGAGTGGGAGGCACGGTTATGCGGTGGTTCTCCTCCTTCCTCACCGATCGTACGCAGTCTGTATTGGCAGGGGGACAGAGGTCGACCCCAAGGCCCCTAACCTGTGGGGTGCCACAAGGGTCGGT
>NW_015387522.1:156891-158102 GCF_001527695.2 Protobothrops mucrosquamatus | reverse complement strand
AATAAATAAATAAATAAATAAATAAATAAATAAATAAATAGACTGAAAAGGATGGTATGGCTAATGGCAGCAAAAGCTGCTGAAAAAATTAACATAATCAAGAAAGTCTTGTGAAATTTGTTCTTGGTATTGATCATTCACCAAGACAGTAATGGTGTTATTTGTCCAATAACTAGTTAGAAGTGAGCATAACTGAAATGAATCTATATCAGACTTCTCCAACCTGAGTGACTTTCACATATTTCAGAATTTCAAAATAATTTTTAAATGTATAGACCTGCTAGTTGAAACAGTATAGTTATTGTTCCGTTTTACAAGGATAACAAGACTGAATATGAAAAAATATGAGGGAATAGTTTGTTCAGAGTTTCTAAGAAGACAGAACTCTAATTAAGAGAGTGAAATGTTAACAATGAGAAATGTCTGGGAAAAACAGTGTGGGCAGATCAGGAAACGTGCAGATCAGATTTTCAACTTTCTTATCAGTTACAAATGTCTGAATATGACAACATATTTTGAGATTTAAAGGAACTGTATGAAACAGTGAACAAGCTTGAATTATGGAATGTTTTGTGTAAATATGAAGCTTAGTTGCTGAATGAGATAAGACAGCTTCTGATAGAAGTAAAAATGCATAGGCATAAACTGATTATGCAGTGACTATTTCAACATTGAGCAGTGCATAAGTCAAGGATATGTGGTTTCCCCTTGGTTTCTTTATGTCTATGGATAAATGTATAAGGAATTTTGTGGTGATGTTTATTTATTTATTTTATTTATTTTATTCAATTTTTATCCCGCCCTTCTCCTTACCGGACTCAGGGCGGCTGACAGCCTTATAAAACAGATATTACAATAAATACTAATTTAAAACCAAATTAAAAAGAAATATTCACTATGGCCTATATAATTAAAATTTCACTTAAAACCCCACTAAAAATTCCCTAGGCCAATCCCGCTTGTTGGAAGAGCCATGTCTTTAGGGCGCGGCGGAAGGAGGGGAGATCCGGGATCACCCGGATCTCTGGGGGTAGTTTGTTCCAGAGGGTGGGGGCTCCCACCGAGAAGGCCCTCCCCCTGGAGGTCGCCAGCCGGCACTGTCTGGCTGACGGCACCCTGAGGAGACCCACTCTGTGGGAGCGTACCGGCCGATGGGAGGTAATCTGCGGCAGAAGGCGGTCTCGGAGATATCCAGGTCCGATGCCATGGAG
>NW_015387522.1:132917-154737 GCF_001527695.2 Protobothrops mucrosquamatus | reverse complement strand
GAGGTACAGTGGTCTCCCTCGGACATAGGCTCTCCCTTATAATGACCGCTACCCCACCGCCCCTACCCCGGGTCCTTGGCTGATGAAATACCTGGAAACCCGGCGGGCAGATGTCCATGAGGGGTACACCCCCTTCCGTGCCCAGCCAGGTCTCGGTGATCCCTGCCAGGTCCGCACCCCCCTCTTGAATAAGATCTTGAATGAGGGGGGCCTTGTTTACCACGGACCTGGCATTGCATAACATCAGCCGGTGATCCCGGGCCCGAGGGTCTAAGATCCCTGGGGACCGAGTAGAGTCCTGAGGACTGGAGCACCCGCAAGCTTGTAAGCAGCGTGTGCGTGCTCCCAAAACCCGATATGGTCCTCTGCTCCCGCCATATCTGCCCCTCCCACTGACTGTACTGATCACACCACCCTCCCTTAGTCCCCCAACCTCCCCCCTCACCATTCTAATGCCGCGTCCTTCAGACATGGCCGACCTTGGCCTTCAGACATGGCCGACCTTGGCCTTCAGACATGGCCGACCTTGTCATTCTAATGCCGCGTCCTTCAGACATGGCCGACCTTGGCCTTCAGACATGGCCGACCTTGTCATATTGATGGGAGATCTGAATCTGTTATTGTCATGCTGCTGGCTAAACCTGAATTATCTGCAGGCTTTATAGCTGATCAGTTGATAGCTGATATGATGCAACAAGAATAAGAATCTGAAAATTAATATTTCAAAGACCTTTAGTATTTGAACATTTCCTTATCAAACTCTACTACTTCAAAGTGTTAGACAAGCATAATAGAGTGATCAATTACAAGTTATCCATGAATGATGGAAAATTAGAACATTTGTGTAATTTGGTAGTGTGTTGAAAAAAGTTTAAGGTGTACAAAATTTAGTAGAAAGATAGAAGGTGTATATTTCCCATTTTGCTATATGGGAGAAAGAACACCACTTATAAAGAGAAACCTAAAAATTAAGTTGAATGCATTGGAAATGAAGTATTTAAGAAATGTGTATGATAAAACAAGAACAGAGTCAAGAATGAAAGGATGATAGATGAATGTGAACTGAATATCAGTATGAATAACCAATATGAAAGAAATATATTCCTTTTCTCATGAAGAGAAAATAAATGAAGATCACATTGTAAAAAAAAACCCCACAGATTTTCTGCTGTGAGACATTCTTAACCCGGGGATTGCCTGTACTTAGTGGTTATATTAGTATCTGTGAACTCATTGGAAAATAAGGCCAACTATTAATGTTGTATTCCTTTTTTGTGTATATTTTAAGTAATTGTGTTTGAAGCCATAATTTAAAAACTAGCCTTAAAAATAAAAACAAAAAAATCTTCATGAAACCAACAGGACTTGCTACCAAGGAAAACTGTAGCACAAATCCTGAATTTAATTTTCTGTCCACTATCACCGCCAGCGCATTAAAATGTACACAAATTTTCTATAGATTTTGGCATAAGAATAGATCATTGTCAGATGTTCTCAAAAGAGTTTTCTAAAATTGGTGTTAGACAAATAGGTCTCTATCATTGTGCAATAAATGTTGCAGTTAACTTAGTGGTTAAAGCATGAGGTTAGAAAGCAGGAGACTATGACTTCAAATCCTGCCTTAGACATGAAAGCCAACCGGGTGACTTTGGGCCAGTCACACTCTCTCAGCCCAATCCACCTCAAAGGATTATTATTGAAGGGAAAAAGGAGGAAGATGTGTTGGATAAGTTTGCTGCCTAGAGTTATTGTAAAAATAATAAAGGTGAGATACAAATTAAATAAATAAAGCAATAAACCACCAATTCTGTTAAACCACCAGGGAACATCATCCAAGTGCTCCAACTTCTGATTCCTAAAATAATACTGAAATTGTATGTGAAAGATATAGTGGGTTCAAAAAGGTATATTGCAAAGAATGCCTCTAGTCATTCCAGAGTTGGCATCTTCCTCTGTTGGAATGGAAAGATATGATGAGAATTTTATTGCTCTAGATCTATGGCTTTTAATATTCATTACACTATATTCAGGAAGATAAGATTTTCAGTTGACTGAACTCTTCATTTCACAATGTCTGCGAATTTCCCAACTCCACTTCAATTTCAGCAGCCAATAAATCTGTACAGTATGGATCCAGCTATGTAATAGATTTGACAGATCTCTTTTAAGTCTATGGTTAAGTTTGCATGACAGACATAACTTTGTCATCTCTCCTCAGACAACTATTCACTTCTGAACACTGTGATGCTCGATTAGGGATGACCTGGTCTGTCATGTGTTAGCCATTTTTTTTCAATCTTGTGAGGCACCATAAAGGAACTTACTCCTTTGTATTTTTAAAATAAAAATTGCAATAATAATAATAAGGAGGATGAAAGAGCCATAGTGGAATGATTGATGTGGTTGGGGTTCATTGAGGAGAGACTTCATAATATATATATATATATAAGTATATATAAGTATATAAGAATTATAACAGAAATAAGAGTGGATATCCTTCATCTTGCAAGAGTTTAATCTATGCATATTTTCCCGATCCAGTCCCTCATAGCCTCTAGACACCAGCTGAAGGCCTTTACCGCATATCATATCCAGTCTGTTTTTGAATAGCAATATATATTTCATATCATCAGCACCCAAACATGATCCTATACCCAATGTTATTTAATTATTAAGCTTCATTGGGTATAGGATCGTGTTGTGTAATACTCCTTGCTGCAGCAACCAAAACATGATTGCTTTCTGCAGGACTACTGTGTAGAACCATTCACTTAAGTAGGAGCAGAATCACCATAGAACACTTCTCCTAATTCTCTAGTCTTGCAAGGAGTCTAAAGGGGCAACTTATTTGGATGGTACAAAACCAGGGCTTTTTTTCTCATAGAACGCCCAGAACGGAGTTCCGGCACCTTTTTGGGATGGAACCTTATAAAGTAGGCAAGGTGGGTTGTATGACGTATGTGAGTTCCGGCACCTTTTTTTTTTTTTTTTTTTTAGAAAAAAAGCACTGTACAAAACTATGTTGTACCATCCAGATCCCAACAAAGATCACCCAGGAGAGCAAACTGTCTTTCTGTCCCATGTCTAGGCCTGAATCCTGACTCAAAGGCTTCTAGTTAATCTGTTTTGTCCAAGATCCTGTGTAGTTGATTCTCCATGCCCCTTTTGACAAACAAAAAGAAATTTAGCAACTGGACAGAAGTTGTCTAATATAGCTGGATCAAGTCTTTAATTTCTCTGAACCGTAAGGCTCATGAAAAATTAGATGTACCTCCTCACTGTTTTCTAATTGGATGCGAGAAAGGGCAGAGGAGAGTATCAAATGACATTCCAGGGTACCTAAGAATGGAAATGGCACGTACAACACTCTAATGTTGCATTACACCACTACTGAGTTGCAGTGTCAGGATGCCACTCAATCTATTCAAAGGTTTATCCAGGAGCTGTCAATGACACTGATTTACAAGTTCAAGATGCTAATCTAATAATCAAAAAGTATAAACCTGTGAAGTTTGCTAAGAAATTACTGAATTGTAGAAAATCCTCAAGACTTCTATTTTTGTTTAAAGTGCCTTTCATGTTACAGAATAAATTGACCAGAGAAAAATTTATTTATTTATTTTATTTATTTATTTTTTAGATTTATATCCCGCCCTTCTCCTTGCGGACTCAGGGCGGCTAACAACCAGATAAAAAAGTACAAAATATCAAACTACAAATTTAAAAGTTAATTAAAAGGGAAATATTAATAATTGGTCTAATTAAAATTATAATTAAAACCCCCTCTAAAAGTTTTCCCCTAGGCCAGTCCCGCAAGCTGGAATAACCATGTCTTAAGGGCGCGGCGGAAGGAAGGGAGATCCGGGATCACCCTGATCTCTGGGGATAGTTCATTCCAGAGGGTGGGAGCTCCCACAGAGAAGGCCCTCCCCCTTGGGGTCGCCAGCCGGCACTGTCTGGCCGACGGTACCCTGAGGAGACCCACTCTGTGGGAGCGTACAGGTCGATGGGAGGTAATCTGCGGCAGGAGGCGGTCTCGGAGATACTTTGACAAAAATGTTTGTCAAAGTAAAGCAACTGTGCAATAAAACTAAAACAAACAAAAAAAACCCCTTATTTATAGCCTAGATTTACACAGCACACACAGCTGGAAGCATTTGAACCTACCATGATGCAAGTTAGTTTGTGGCTCTGTGTTATGAAAAATTAAAAGAGAACAATTGGTAAAACATTATTAACTGGGGGGGGGGGCATGTCAACACCACCATAGGGGGATTTATTAGCCAGTCATGTTTAATTTCCCTAGCAGAGTGACCAAACTGATCCCATTTCAAACTTCTTGGGTTTGAATTTTCCATTCCCAAAAACAAACCTGTCTTAAAGCAGACCTTCAGCACATAAGGCTTTGCCTGAAAGTCTTCACTTCTAGTTTCCGACTTACGGGAAATGCCACCGTTATTATAGGGGGAGTCCTGAAAAAAAAATCTCCCCCGTTGCCGCTCAAGATGCTTCTATCCTTGCTAAATGCCTCAGAAGTCCACTAATTGCCTTATTTCTGCTGACCGGACAGATACAACGGCTTTTTCACAGAGCAAATCGGTGTGCAATCCTCCCGAAGCGCAGGCAAACGGAAGAATCCGTGGTGAGGAGCAGGCACTTTCCCCAGGAGACTGTTTCTCTGGTGGGAAGCAGGGCAGCTGAGAGAAGAAACTTGATTGGGGGAAGGAGGCGAGGAGGAGCGGCCGAGGCGAGCGCAGAGCCAAAAGCCAAATGTACCTGGCCGGCCAGAGGAGGCGCTGAGAGAGCCCGGCTGCGCAAAACGAGCCGCGTCGCCCCTCAGGTTACCTATCGCCTCCGCCCTCTTCCTTTCTTTCTCCTTCCCTCCCGCAACCTGGGCCCGCCCATCGGCCCAGTTCCCCTCCGGCTACGCAACCGGCGCAAGCCACGCCGCAGGCGTAGTGGCGGTCCGGGGAATTCGCTCCCTGCCCGCTCAGAGCCGGTGCGCTTGACTGACGGAGGGCGAGTGTGGGTTGGGATGTGACCCGCCAGAGAAAATGGCGGCGGCAGGAGGACCGGCGGCGGCAGCGGCGGCGGCGGCTGGGAATCACATCGCCTCTTCGGTAGGATTATCTTCGGGGAACGAAGCTGCTGCCGCCGCCGAGGTTGCCGCCTCTGTAGCAGCGCCCGCCGCAGGCGCTCGGAGCCCGAAGCCTATGCGGTACAGCAGCGGCGCTGCAGCTGGGCTCGTCGCGGGGCTCCCCACCGGAGACAGCGGCGGCAGCCAGAGGGAGTCGCGTTCAGACTGGAAGCGGAAACAGCTGCGCAAAGTGCGGAGCGTGGAGCTGGACCGGCTGCAGGAGCCCGCCGAGTGCCCGGAGCTGCCCCTTTCCCTCGCCAGGACCGCCGGGGGCGCCACGTCTTCCTCCGCCCCCCAGCCCGTGGTGCCGGCGCCGCACTCCACCCCCGGCAGCCCCGCGTCCTCCCCCAGCCGCGGAGGCTTCCTCAGCGCCGGCTCCCACGACCCGCCGCAGCCGGACGTCGGGAGCCAAGCGGCGGGAGCTGGCGTCGCCCAGAAGATCCCGGCGTTCCTGCCGCCGCCACCCCCCACTTCAGCCGGAGCTGGGTGAGTGGGGCTGCGGGGTACACTTGAGAGCGGCGGGATCCTTTCGGCCTGCCTGCCGAAGGAAGGGGTGGCTGGGACGCGGGGTCGGGGCTGGATGCGGCCGCCGTCTTTCCTCCCCTGCGCGGGCAGGTAACGCGGCACTTGGGGCGCCGTGCGGAGCGAGGGCGCGTGTTTGCAAACATTCGGGCGAGCCGCGAGAGTTGCCTGCCTGCCTGCCTGCCTGCGAGGAAGCTGGGATTTGTCAGGGAAGCCGGCCAGGGGTCGCTTTCGGGGGCAGGTCAGCGTGCGGCGCTGCTTCCCAAGCATTGTTTTGGCAGCAAACTCCCCCTCGCCCAGCGCACGCATCCTTTGCTATTTTACCATCCGAGAAGTGTTTGTTTCTGGCGCTAACAACCCCATTTTGATTTTTGCTCTACTCTGGGAGATGGTGGGTCGCAGAAGGAATGTGCGCGTTCAAAGGGCGCACGGGCCGAAAGCCATTTCAATACCTGCCCAGCGGCGGTTTGCTTGAGAGGCTTTGAAGTTTGAATTGGCCGGAGTGGTGGAAAAAGACCGGATGTCCCAGCCTTTCAGTTTATGTGCGGATCAACCCGCTAATTCTTCAGGCGAGTCTTTTCTCTGTAGTAGGAGGACCCAGAGCTGGGGCAGGGGGAGTGGGAATGGGTAAACATCTCTGTAAAATGCGTCGGAGTATTTTAGATTGGCTTGCAGTTTAACTGGTGTTTTCAACACTTCAGGAACCGAGAGCGCGTCTGCAGTTTGTTTTTTCCCCACGCTGAAAATAGGGAAATGTGTTTACGGAATGGGAGAAAGCACTTTATCGATATGCCTCTCTACCCGGTTGTCGTTGAAACAGATATAAAATGAGATTTCAGGTGACAGACTTGAAAACTGTGTGCATGGGCTTTATTAAACTTAACTGACGATACAGAATTTGCTCTGTTTTTCGGACAGGAAACACAAGTTTCAATTGCGGATATTAAATTAAAACGCACTGGTTTAAATTTGTGGGTGGTTTTTTTTAATATACATTTGTTAAAGAGCTCCGGGGTCTGTTTTTAGTAAACTTCCGTTCAGATAGATGCATTTTTTTTCTCAAAGCATTTTAATAAGTGTTGATGGAAAAATACCCTTATAGTCAGTAAGAGGGTGCTCTGAGACCTACATTCTACATGAAGGAAGCCTGATCTTAAATAGAGATCTCTCTCAGAAGCAGATCACCTTGACCTCCGTATGACTCACTTTTAATAAGCATGTTTAGGCTTACAGTCTTTATATACAACTAGTTTTTAAACTACTTGTACAACCAGATCTAGTCTTAGGCAGCCAACAATCAGTGGTTTTCTGTATGCTTATAACTTGTGGATTAGCTACTTTTTAGCAGTTATGTTAACATATATGATTATTAAAATATGTAACAGATAAGCTGCTAGCTGAAACTGAATTCCAAGCTGGCAAGTGAACTGTGTATCCTGATTATGGAAATGCATTTTTACAAGAGCTAGCTTTGAAGTAGATTAATAGTGTATCACTGTGATGTGTCTCTGTTCAGTGTGTGCTCATTATATGCCATAGTGAGGTTGGTAATTTTATCTCAGTAAACCTTTGCTGTGACCAAAGAAGAATAAGACACAGAGTGCACCTGTAAATCCCATTTGAAAGATGTATTGTAATGTGTTGACTGCAGAAATACCAGCATTTCATGACTATTGTATTTGTTAGAATGTCTGTTGCTTGTACATGAGAAATTTCTTTTTTACAAACATGTTATAGAAATTTTGCACATTTGGGTGTTGGGGTACTCATTGAAATAAATTAAAATTAATCTCTGAGAAAATATTTAAACATACTGGACAAATTATTTCACTTAAATAGCATGCACAGTACAGATTTAATTGAAATAAATCCAACAAAATAAAGCTAGTGCAAATTATAATTTCAATATGTTTGGACATTAAATAGCCATTATTACTCTTGTTAATATTTCAGCTAAATTCTTGAATGTGTGTATATGCATTCAAGTCACTCTTGATTCTTGGTGACTGCATAGCCCACACAGTTTTCTTGATGAGATTTTTGAAAGTTATTTGCCATTACCTTTTTTTCTAGTGCTGAGGGACAGTGGTCCAAAGTCAGCTGGCTTTGTGTGTCAGACAGAACTAGAAGTCAGTCACCTGATATCTAGCATGGTGCCTTAAATTGCTACACCATACTGGTTCTAAATGGTAAATACTTCAACTAAATTCTTAAAATGTAAATCACATGATTACATTTAATATAGTGAGTAAATGATATTAATTCCTTTGATGTGGTCTTCTTGAAATAAGTAGATAGTGCAGCTGCTTTAAGGGCCTCATATATTTCTCTCTTATCTATGATCCTTCAGCCCTGATAAATAGTTCCTACTTTATCACATTTCTGAATTATGAATACTATTTTCAGTATGTCCAATCCTAATTCAAAAATGCTTATTTTGAAGTATGATCATGATGCTAATGAAATAAAGTAAAATAAAATAAAAAATCTCTGTAACTAATTCTGGTCTAAACAATTAGCTAAGTATAATAATATGTTGTAGTTTGGAAAAGGGATAAAAATATCCATCCATCCATTCAAGGACTGGATGAATACTAATGCAATGTAACATCTCCATTTGGAGAAGGTTGCAGCTGCATAGAGTTACTTTCTTTACTGAATATGAGCATTGTATTAGCCATGACAGTTAATCCAAAATTAAATAGTCTTAAATTATTCAGTTCCCCAAATATTTAACTATGATAATACCCTGGCTTTCATGAAATAAAAAAGTAATATAGCTTTCTTGACAGTGTCTTAATTTTACCATGTTATTGTAGCCATCTATTTATTTTGCCTAGCAAAAACAAAATTGGAGATCCAGATTAGTTTTTTGTGTACTTTAATGTTACTTATTAATGTGTACTTTCGTTCAGTAAATGTTGCTACAATTACATAGTATTAGTTGTTCACTGTTCTCAAAGAGTATGGAAAAATAGCTTTTGTAAAAATAAAGCTGTGATCTTGAGTGTTTCAAAATACTCATTATGTCCAACGGTAATAATGGAATCTAAAAACAATGGAGTTTTAATGATAAAATATTTTTTGAAATTTAGGCTGCAATGCTATATACTGGGATCAAGCTGCATTAAGTGAGGCTTATGTCTGAGTATAAGGATAAAACTGCACTTATATAATTAAGGAGCCTTTTTGGGGTAACTATGATTTTTCCTATCTACCTATGAAGAAACAGTCTTAATGCTACTATAATAAGCTTTTATAGATGAAGATTATAACTTGAATTCCCGCTAAGCCCTTATGCAATTTGTCTTTCAAAAGTAGTAAACTTTTTATTTTCATTACCAAAGATTTCTGGTTTTTCCTATATATTAATGTATTTGTTTACATTGGGGTGGTGGAGGAGGAATACAAATAGAAATTGTGCCAGAATGGTCATTGAAAATACATAGCTAGACAATCTTGTTTTATTTGACCTAACTAAAACTTAGATTTTGTATATGTAGAGAGGGTTTGAAAAAAAAAATACCATGGAGTAACAGGATTTCATTCTAGTAGTACTATGTTATATATACTGTATGTGTGCATGCATGTATGTGTGTGTGTATATATGTTTGTGTATCTCATTAGTACAATCATTAGTATAGTTTAACATATAGACTACTGGACTCAGTCCCAACTGAGTAGCAAAAGCCACACTAATTAAACTTTGAAGCATCAGTGGAGATGGAAGAACATAGAAGAGGCAAATAGGAAAGGAGAATACTCATTGATCTGTTAAGTCGCAGACATTTCACGATTGATTTTGAGAACATGTTTAAAAAATCTGATATTTATTTTAAATAACTTTATGCTGCCTGACTTTATAACATCAGGCGTGCAATATAAAAATTGCAATATAAAAATTGCATTATAAATAACAAATCAAATAAATGGTCAGTGACCATATATTTAAACAACAAATATAGATTCTCAGATGCCAATGTGAATGAAAAAGCGGTGTGCACCTAAGCCACTCCAGTGTCATTTTATATCTTATTTCTGGTAAGGGCAGAGAGGCTGAACAGTACAAAATGGACAGCATTTGTATTCAGAAACAAAACAAAACAATATACCTTAGCTTCTAATAAACCGTGGGTAAGAAAAGCTACTGTGTGAACCTAGATAGATCCTGGTAGAGGATTAGATTTGTTTGGAAATCTTTGTACTGCACTATTCCCAATGTGACAGAAGGAGAGGTTGATTATCTGGGCTTATGGAATAAGTTCTTCATTTCAATAACCTTAGGCATCAAAGATGGCTGGGTTAGATAAGTATCTGATCAATATTTGCCTGGTGATTGATATTATATTGCAGATTGGTATAGCTGCAGATAAACTGAAAGCAGCTTTTCTAATTGGTTAGATACTGAAAAGGCCTTTGATAGGGTGCAGACTGAACATTGAAATACATTTTAAGAAGGTGTGGTTTTTATTATATTTTTGTTAATGGCATTACGATTTAGTATTTTCATTCTGTAGCTTGAATGATCACCAATCAGTTTGTTTGTCAGGCCTTTACATTATATTGTGACCCTTTAAATGATAAACAATGTACCTTGCCTCTTTTGATTTTCACTTTGGTTTTTGAACCGTTGGTAGATTCCATTATACAGTCTCAAGATATTAAAGGCAAGGCACTTAACACTGAATATATATTGTTTATATATCAATAATATTATGGCTATTCTTGAAAATTATATAAATTATTGTGTTTGTTGACAAAGCAATATGTTTATAGCATGGTTATGCTATTAACTGGAATAAATTTAATTTGCTACCTTTAGGGTCTATTACATGTGTAGATTATTTTAGATAGACTTTACAATTTTAACAGATTTTATACAATACTTGACTTTACATTTCTTCCAAAATTTATCATGTTGAATTAAATGTCTGAATGTATAGTTACAACTTCAATGAATGTAACTCGATAGTCAAATTTCTTATAAAATCTTTTGAGATAAGATATTAAAATGAATATTACATTGATATACATATTTTAACAGCTATTCCAATGTTAATTTTTGATAATTCATAGACTGACAGACAGACATGTTTATGTTCTTTGGCTTCCACTTCCTTCCAGTAAACACTTGCGCTATATTTTATTTTTTTAGCTTGTTTTATTTTTCCCCCTTTAAAATCCTACCTTTATTATTTTTATTAAATAACTCAACATATCTAATACACTTTCCTTCTCCTATTTTGCCTACAACAACAATCCTCTGAGGTGGATGAGGCTGAGAGTGATTGGCCCAAAGTCACCCAGCCATCTTTTATGCCTAAAGTCGGACTAGAACTTATGTCTCCTAGCCTGATGCCTTAACCATTGATCCAAACTGGATCTCCCTGAAATATGTACCAAAAACACGGATGGATGCTTTAGCATATCTGCATATTCAGCTTCCGTAAGAAATTCTGCACTTGAACATAAACCCACAATTCCATTTTAAGAGACATTAAAATGCAGTGAAATCATTAGTTATGTATTAGATTTGTAGAAAGAAGGTGTTATAAACTTTAAAGCCCATCGTGGCATGAGCAGGATATTTGAGGGACCACCTCTCTTCAGTCATTTCTACCCATCCCATCAAGTTTGCCATAATGTGAATGAAGTGGTTTTATACAAAAAAACATAAGGTGTAATAGGGTTTCAAGTAAGAACATTCAACAAACTCTGTTGGTTCAGGCCAACAATCTATATATGGCATCATTTGGTGTTGATAGCAGGCAGCTAGATGCATTCAGAAAGCTCATAAGGGTAATAATTCTCTTTTATTGTTGTTCTCTAATATCTATTATTATAGGTAATACTGCTTATGGTTCAAGTACTAAACGGTCACCAAAAATTAACAATGTTTATTATTTAGTCTTCTGTTAATGTATACATTTTCTTTTAATATGTTCTATATTAGTGACACGTACCACATCTGATAGCTTGATTTTGGATTAGGATAGTGTGTGAATCTAATACTGAGTTAAATATATCTTTTCCTAATATTTGAGAAAAGGAGTGAGTGAGTCTATTAATGTGTGCATTTTATTGGGCCCCAAAAGCTAGCATATTATTAGAAACATAAAGATCCAAGTAATGCCAAATAGCAATAGCACTTAGACTTTTATACTGCTTCACAGTGCTTTAGAGCAGAAGCCCTCAACCTTTTGGGCACCAGGGACCGGTTCCATGGAGAGAGGTTTTTCTGCAGACCAGAAGGGGCGTGGTTTCATGTGCTGCCTGCATCCTACGGATGGGGCTTCGCTTGTTTGCGCGGACCGGTTTCTGGCATGCTGTGGACCCCTGCTTTAGAGCCCTCTCTAAGCTTTTTACAGAGTCAGCATATTGCCCCCAATAATCTGGGTTCTCATTTTACCAACTTCAGAAGATGGAAGGCTGAGTCAACCTTGAGCTGGTGAGATTCGAACTGCCGTCAATCTGCAGTCAGCAGAATTAGCCTGTAATATTGCATTCTAATGACTGCACGACCAGGGCTCTTGTATATCATCTTATATGTCATTGAACTGTATAGCTTCATCAGCTCTTCTACCTTTGTATTAATAAGAATATTGATGATTCTGTTCACATGTAAACAATATTTTATCCTCATAAGGAAATATTATTTTATTCAGTAATTACAGTTTTGAGCATTTTTACACCCCAGTCTCTGTATATTTGATTAGAAATCCAGTTTGTGCCATTGGGCATGCCTGTAGTTTTGCAGCATTAGGTTTCCAGTGTTAATAAAATGTCATGTATTCTTGCCTAATGTTCTGTTAATATTAAGATATGTTGCATCCATTGCATTACCGCAACCTGTTAAGACTCAATCCATAGAATAAAGAAATAAAATAATTCTGGTTGTATTTATTCATGATCTCTCATGTTGCCTTCTTTAAAACAATGTTTTGTTATCAGCAGATAGAGTCCTTTATAAGTTTCTAAATTGTAATATCAAAATCAATTTAAAAATCAAAATCAATTCCAAGATTCTCCTTTTTTCCTTTTTAAAAATTTAAATGATGTTTGTATCTCTTATGGTAGTTTTTCAGTATTCCAAGATTTCTCACATAGACTAATCCTTAAGAGTGCAATGATTTTATTATCAATCCATTCTAAAACTCATCAGGCTTTTCATCAGGAATGACTTAATGTACATATCACTGAATCAGACATAGTTTTAATGTTGGTCTTGCTCAGTGGTGGGATTCAAATATGTGAACAACCAGTTCTCTGTGTGGATGCCGCTTTTGGAAGTCCATTCTGTGCCTGAGCAACAAAAAATTAGCTACCGGTTCTGCCGAAGTGGTGCGAACCGGCTGAATCCCACCACTGGTCTTGCTTTATGTGCTTCAGCATTTTAAAAAACATGAGCTGTTTGAGGTAACTTTCTGTCACCTTAGGAGTTAAAGGAATACATTTAAAAGAGATATTACTGGTTAGGGAGTGGCTAGGAGGCATTATCAGAGAGTGGTAAATTGGACACTAACAGTTTTTGCTATCAATATGTACAGTTTTGTTTTAAATCACCACACTGGATATACTGTATATTTGGGATGAATGCATTAAGGGGACTACTGAGTAGTTTATTGCTTTAAAAAGAAGTATATTTGTTATTTTGATATTACTTCTTTTCCCCATAACAAAACTTTCCCCATAATGAAGAGAAGTAGACATATTCTTACTACATGTCTTAAGCAGTAATGGAGCTTTTAGACTGAATGATTATGGCCTGGTTTTCTGATATCTTGACATTTTGTCAGCAGCTGTAGCTGCCATCTTTAGACACATGGTCAGCTGTTTTGTATACTTTTGGCATCTCATGACAACTGAAGATGGAGTGACTGGACTTTTGCATTTGTACCTGCTTGATTGACACTAGCCATAAAAGCTCACAACAATATGCCTTAGTTTTTCTTGAGTAATAAGGATATATGTTTTGGCCCTCAGAAGACATATGTGGAATAAAACAATGTCCATCCATGCATAATTTGGTGATAGACAAATGCACACCTGTGGTGTGCATAATTTGAGACTTTAGTTGGACAGCAACGATTGTGGTTTTATTGGAGATCCTTTTTTCCGCAGTTCTGCTGTAATTCTAAAGCCGTGGAGAAAAAAATGCTGCATTCATTCATGAGACCTTGGCAATGATCAGTAACATTTACTTGAAAGTAACTTTCAAGTACAGGATATGAGTCCTGAATGTAAAAGTGAGCTGTAATATCAGCCTTCCAGGTGCTTCTGGTCTTTATTTTGGGACTGATACTCAAATCCTTGAAGCTTTGGGATCAGAGGACCATGAGTCTTCATATTCTGGGAGAGGAATCTGGGTAGACTTACGTGACTTCTACATTGGACAATGAGCTTGTCCCAGGTAATCTTAACTTAGATTCACAAAGATGGGTATCCCCTAAACCAAAATATTTAATTGGAGATGATAAGATGTGATCTGAATATGGAAGAAATTCACACCTATTTTTTGCTATGACAGAAAACTTTATGGTCATACTGTAGATTATTGTGCAAGATAAAAGACCCATTAAAATAATCAAAATTGCTTGTGTGAGGACATTTCCGAGTGGCAATCCTGAATGGTTGTTTGTTTCTCAGGAAAGTTATAAGAGTTGAAACAAGCAAAAAGATGCTCAGGGCAATAATAATATAAGACCAAAAGTGAATCTTCATGATCACAAACAAGAAAGCTATATTCTTACAGACCCCCATTAGTCAGATTTACTGGAGGAAAGGGGATTAGGTTGCAGAATCTTGGAAACTGGACATTTGTATTTTACACCTCATTTATCAGTATGTTAAAGTAAGGGCTTTGGTTGCTCTGATCCTCTTTCTGCCTCTTGACAAAGAGGAGAGATTGTCATTTGTTTTATTGATAAAGGAAAGTACAAATTTTAGGTTTGTAAAGCACCATTCCTATATTCAGAGGATTCCATTGTAGATCTGATTGAACACTGGTATGTACCTGATGAGAGCAGTGTTCTTATTGAATCTACAGTTAACAGTTCTGTTTAGTGTGATCTGAAGACCTTCTCTCTATATTAAGCCTTCCTTTTGTCAGAAAGGCATGTGGGAAATCAACCTCCAGTCAGAGTTCAAACATAGTGCAGCGGTAATCAAATCAAATCTTTATTATAGTTATAGATCAACATAGATGCATTGTATGTTCAGAGCCTGAGAGAGAGATTTTTACTTTGGACATCTGGACATTCCCCTTTTACCAGTCAAGTGAACAGCCTTTTTACCAGTTCACTCAGCGGCTGTGGTCAAGCTTCAAAAGCTTATCGTATTAATGAGATGTCTAATTATTTTTGGGATCTTGGTGGTTTCAACAGTTGTGGTTAATAGTTATTGTATAGGTTCATGCAGTATTTTCCCAAACAATCATGGGTATGTACATATCTGAAAATAATCATTTGCAGAAGGCTCAGTGATATAAATGACCATATTATAAATAAGACTTTGGCTTTGCTCATTTTTCTGGCTGATTTGAATTTACAAGTCATTTTCATTCATTTAAAATTTAATTGATCACTTGATAATTCTATTAATTCCAAATGTTAAAAAGATCAACATCAGGTTGTTTGATATACTTTCTGTGTTGAGCCCAGAGAAGCTTTGCAGTGTTAGAGATACCTTGACTAGGTACAAGAAGAACCAGCTTGACTAGATTTCCTTTAGATACTTGTGGTTACAGAGATCCGTTGACATCAGAAATGTGAGATTAAATTTCTGAATACTTTTCACAATAAGAAAAGTTATCTGTTTGTTTGTATCCCAATTTTATTATCTTCCTCCTCCTATTTTTCCCACAACAACCTTCTGAGGTCGGTTGGGCTGAGATAGTGCAACTGGCCCAAAGTCATCCAGCTGGTTTTCATGGTTAAGGCAAGATTTTATGCAATGTGTACACAAACATGAAGGATTAACACTTCAGAAATGGTGTTTAATCTTTTACTCAACTTTTTAAAAAATATTTTTATCATTGTTTGAAGCTGCCAATAATATAAGAAGAGGCTAAAATTTGTGACCAAATAAGCCCCATGTTCTCTGTTGATTGTTATAACTTTACCTCACAAATCCCTGTTGTGCTTATGAACATGGATGCTAAGACATGTTGTCACTCACTAAAAATGGGCAGGCAATTCAGTTTTGATAAAAGTAGCTATATGGTAGAGGTTAAATGTGCAGCTATCTCCAACGCTTCTGTATCTAATCCTGTAAGAAGGCATGCAAGTGATATTTCATGCCTGCACAACTCCTAATGGCAAGAAGAAGTCATGAGCAGTAGTCATTGCGCAATGTAACTCTCTAGCTGTAAGAACTTGTCTTCTAGAAACAGTCAGTACTTGCCTTAAGCCATATTTTAGAGATTAGTGGAATTTTTTTGCCAGAAGCTACTTCCATTCAGACTCTTGCTGCCTCTGCTGCTTATTCTCTTTTATAGGTACAGATAGGAAAAGTATGTTCTTGGAAAAAGGGCTAATTTTATAAAATGTTTCTCCTCCTTACTCACTTATTGTTCAGTAAACAAGATTAACAAGATTGCAAGGAGGGAATGAATGCACATAAGGGTTTTGTTTTGCTTTGTTTTTGAGAAATAGCTATACTAATTTTGGTTTAACATTTTTGTTCAACACACAAATGTATTTTGCAATACTGAGTCCTGGATTAAATAAGAACCAGATGTCATATATTTATGTGTGAACTATCTTTGTGAATATAGTATTTGCACATATTAGGAAATTTTTTTGATACAGCATTAGCAAATATAGTGAAGTCTAAAATCCTAAAGCTGAACAGTAATAGAAGGAGGTATGCTGGTTTCTGAAATACCAATTCTTCAAATATTTTTTTTCAAATTTCTGTGATAATATCAGTTGGATGTACAGAAGCAAAAAAAAAACCCCTTCTAAATTACATTTAAATAGCATTTTGAAAATGGAATTTGATTTTAATTTATATGCTACTAACTTTAGGGTAATTTCTCATCTTTTAAAAATATCATGGATCTATTAGTGTATAACCATACAGAGGATTTCTTCTCTGTTTCTGTTGTGAATATGCTTAATGATTTAAGATCCATGATTTGAAACATGCAATATTGAGATATTGTGCCTTTTTTGTTTCCTTAGTATTACCAGAATGCTGCTTGAAAGACATTCTTTGGGTTGCTTGAAATAGCAATGAACTTAGTACTGAAGCAAGTGTGCATACTAGTAATTTGATGGTAATTTAACAGTATCATCACTGCATCTCCAGTGTTGCCTTCTGTATGTGACTAATGTGTCATCAAAACATTTGGTAATTATTATTATTTATTTAGCATATGAGAAAAATATAACAGAAGAGAAGTAATGTGTACACACAAGCCACATAATTATATACAAAACGTCTCCGGAGGAATGGCAGTGGCCTCATAACTGTATGTCCAATTTAGCTATCCAGCAACTTCTGACGTTGCTTCTTGTAGATCTTCTAGGGAACCAGAGAACACATGTTGTGGCAATCTTGCACAATATTTAATTATTTACATATCAGCACGACAATTGCAACAAGGGGAATCTTTCCAGTCCCACTGATACAGGGCAGAAGCACTTCTTCCAGTATTACACCTAATTCTATTCAATTTTGTCCGGATAGAGTGAGTCAAGTCAAAATCAGGTGGACCCTTCATCTTTCCAGGCATTTCTGGTGTTAAACTGTGTAGAAGTTAAGTGAATAACTGTTTCCCATGCTGGCCTATGGGATTTCAATCTTGTGATGGATTGTGCATTGTCCTGGTGAATAGGGAGGGCCTTGACTATAGCTTGTTGTCTTTTAATGTGGGGCAATACTGTATGATATTGTTAAGTACTAGTAACCGGTGCACAGGAGTAAGATGCAATGTGCCTGAGATGATACACATTATCTGGCAGAGTTGGATGTTGACCATGTGGGTGTGGGCGCTATTAATATTCAGCTGGCACGATATTCAGCTGTGAAATAAATCATTAGGTGTTAACATCAGCACCACAGGATGTTCCAGCTAGTCTGTTCAGTAAATTGTTGCAGCTTTTCAATTTTTGCAATTGTTTTTTCCAGGTGTTATCAGGTTAGTGATTTGTCCAGTGTTACCCCCAGGTACTTTGGAGAGTTATTATATTGCAAAACACAGTTCCTTCACTGAAGGCTGGTAATTGCTGAGGTGAAATGTGGCTACTTCTGTTTTTGGTAGGCTTGGTTGGAGGCACCATTTTTGAAATAGTCATCCAGCTTCTGAATATCTTGAGAAAGGATTTCCTCTTCATCACTGAAGTTGGTTCTCTGGACTGTGTGATTGATATGTCTATGGAGATTCTCAGTCATACAGGTTATGGTTGTCCCAAAGATGTTTTTTTAAAAGACAACTGGACTTTGTTTTTCCTTGAAGACGTTTCACTACTCATCCAAGAAGCTTCTTCAATCTCATTTGGGTGAGATTGTTATTATTGGTAAAAATATATTTCCAAGAAACAGTTTCAGGTAGTTCATGGATGTACAAGTTTAAAAGAACAAACAATAGCATTGGTCCTTAGGGTAGTCCATTATTCAACTTATAATACGTACTTCTACTGAATTTGGGGAAAACTTGAAATTACCTGTTACTCAACATGTTATCAATCAAGGCAATAGTATTATGACAAGGTATAATCTTGATTAGTTTGAAAAGTTCTTCTCTCTAGAGAGTATCATAGGCTGCTGAGACATTTTTCATTTTCCTTTTGAATCTGTTCTCCAGGATATTTTTGGTCGTCTTGAATATAGGAGGCAGTCATCCTGAGTATATATGGAATATAAAAGGAGGCAAGCCAACATTTAGTTGCTGGACAACAGTTCTTCAGTAGTTCTGGGTACATGCCATCAAATCCTGCAGCTTAACCATTTTGCAAAAAAACCAGCCCCCTCTGTACTTCTGGTGTAAATGGGCGTGAATATAAAGCATGTGGTGGAAGATCATGCTTCAACAGTCTAAGTTCAGATCTAATTTGTCTGGCAAATTTCTTGTATCTTATGGTCCTTGAAGTAGAGATGAGATGGTTAACTATATATTTCACACTGGTGGTAGAATGTTTTCTCGATGGTAAGGATAATGAGTCCAATTTTCGGATAAGGGTCCAGGCTTTCCTGCTTGAGTGGGTAAATTTTAGATTTTCTACAGTCCTGGACCATTTCTCTTTTCTGGCTCTGTCCAGTGACTTCAGCAATTCAATTGCTTTCTCCAGATTACCATTCTGTTCAAACTCAGTGCACAAATGACTTGTCTCCTCACTCCATCCAGGGATATAATCTTTATGATAATCTCTGGGGATGATCCTTTTGGCTGCAATTAATTAATTAAGCCAACAAACTTGTAGCAGTTCTTAGGGACTGCTTTGTTCCATCTGATATTAGCAACAGTGCACTTGGCATAAGAATTCCAATCTGCTTTCAACAAGGTTTAGGAGTCGACCTAATTACTGGGATCTGGTATTCTGTTGATTATAAGCTTGTGTTGACTGTATGGAAAACTCCCTTAACAATTGTCTCACATAAATTTTGGGCTCAATTGTGATTATAACCTGTATTTGATTTTATGCACTTCGGTTTGTCATGGCCGTGATGCCCAAGAGGGCAGTAGGGCTGCATCTGATCATTTCATCCATTTAGCACTGCCCAGGGAACATGTGTAGCTTAAGGAATGCTACGGACGCTGGCGACTATTGCTTCCCTGTTGCTCCCCATACTGTTACCTTCAATATGTGGCTAATGTGTCATCAAAATATTGAGTAATTATGGTTGTGTGAGTAAGGATGTGAAAAGCTTGCAGGTTCCATGATAAAATGGTCTGCAAATTTCTGTACTGCTGTGTGCCTTCTCTATACCATGTCAAAACTCCTCCAGACATACTGTTCTAGACCAAGCATCTTGAACGATTTCTAATGGTACAGGTACAATTTACATTACAGGACTTCCATTGCTAAACAATGCAGTCGTTAAATGAATTGCACCTGATTTTACAACCTTTTTTGCCGCGGTCATTAAGTGATTCCAGCTTCCGCCATTGATTTTGCTTGATGGAAGCTGTCTGACAGGTTGCAAATAGCAATCACGTGATCCTGGGACACTGCAACCATTATAAATACATTCTGGTTTACAAACACCCGAATCATGATCATGTGATCATGAGAAAAGGAACAGTTGTAAGTTACTTTTTCCAGCAAATAAATAATATATATTGCACCTATTTCTGAAATATTACTGTGCTTCTCTGCTGCTATTTGCAAGACAAACCTGAAAATACATTATTCTCCAGCATGAGGGATGGATAATCCATTTGATTGGGTTTCCTAAAGTCCCTTGTACCCAATAAGACTAAGTCTGAGATAGCCACGCCTCCTGCCTGGCCGCACATGCCCAGTTCTGACTTAGTCTTACCCAGTCAAGGCGTGTTGTTTCTCTGCTCTCCAGACTCAGGTTTTATTTAACTATTTTGGATATTTCTACCCTTCCCTCAATTCCTCAATTTAGTTGTTTACTCCCCTACCCCTCTGATCCTTTCCTCCTGTTTCTTTTATTAGCGCTAATTTCCCCCGTCCTTTCCCTTATCCAGGGGATTGAGGGGGATTTGTTGGTTTGTGGACCCCTGCCTTCCCAGAGCCTGCCAAGAGCGTACGGAGGCTGGGGGTTGTGGAGTCTTTTCTCCGCTCGCCCCAGTAGATCGGCGGGCCTCCGCGGAGGCAAAGGGCCTGCAAGTTTCAGCCAGGCAGAGTCTCTCGATCTCTGCCTGCTGCTGGATTAGCGCTTTTTTCAGCGCAATCGTTCTTTGGGGTATGCGGAGCTGCCGCTAAGACCCCAGGAGGCGTGGATCACTTGATTTTTGGGGGGGGAGTCTTTTCTTCGATCGCGTTGCCCTCGCCTTTCTACCTGCGCGCGATCGTTTTAGGGGGAGCGTGGGACTGCGCACAGTCCAAGCTTTGTAGATCGCCCCCCCCCT
The DNA here is from genome assembly GCF_001527695.2 of Protobothrops mucrosquamatus. Taxonomy (NCBI): domain Eukaryota; kingdom Metazoa; phylum Chordata; class Lepidosauria; order Squamata; family Viperidae; genus Protobothrops; species Protobothrops mucrosquamatus. The sequence goes on along the minus strand of NW_015387522.1, from coordinate 134,035 downwards.
TTTTTTGTTTCTTCTGGCAGAGAGCATAAAAAGCTCTCACTTTACAGGCCTGCGGTGTTTTGTTTCTCTTTCGATTTCTCCCAGCCCCATAGCACAGCCACGTGGCCGTGGCTGCCATTTTGAATTGAGGCCTGCATTGTAGGGCTTTTCTCCACGTGGCCGACATCCGCCATTTTATATGGTGGCCTGCACTGCAGGGCCGGCGTGGGACAGCAGATCAGTCCCCACGTGATTAAGGCGGTTGCCTCTTTTTTCCTACGAATCTGGTGATTTCTGGTGGCTGGTTTAGTTCCCCCCCCTGTTCTGGGGAGGGCAGAACCAAGTGAATTAATACCCCCTGTGGTTCCCAGCCTTACCTAATTGACATTGCCTCTGGCAATACGAATTTTACTACCTTGTCTATCTTTGGGAGTGGGCCTTAATTCTGGGCCTTGTTCCTAGCCTGCTTGTTGTTGACCCACCCTCAGACTTTGTTCTGAAGAGTCTCAGGCTTAATCCTTGTTTTGGATTGATCACCAGAATTAATATTTCAGCCTTCATCAATCCCATCCTCAGTCTTGTGCTGAAGGGATAGAGGCTGTTGTTTCTCCTTGGCAGGGGGGCCGTTTTTGGTTCCATCCAGCCTTTGCTACCTGGTTATCCCACCCTCAGACTTGTACTGAAGGGATTCAGGTTTTTTTGCAAGGAGTTCATACTGGTTTTCCAGTTTGTTGGTTCTTTTCACTTGATACAACCATCTTCAGTATTGGGCTGAGAGATTTAGGGGGACCCAATCTCCCTGATTGAATCTCAGGGACATTTTTTCACTGGTTATCACCTGTCTTTTTCAACACTCTCATCTATAGATCACGTGCAATGGCAGAGGAGTCACAGCCTGATCTCGTTCTGGCGCCTACCAGTCCTCCTGCTAAGCGAAGGTGCAAATCATCAAAGACTGAGGCAGCGGACAGGCTCAGAGCCAGGGCAAAAGCTGTCTCAAGTAAGGCTCCATCCAAAAGGGCTGAAAAAGAGGCTGCCAGGAGACATCAGGCTCTTGAGAGACAGATATCCAGGGCTCAAAAAGCTGCCTTGTCACAACAGGTACCGGTTGTCCCTCAACCTCCCGGGGCTTCTCCTTT
>NW_015387522.1:126088-129236 GCF_001527695.2 Protobothrops mucrosquamatus | reverse complement strand
CCTCATGCTGGAGAAGGGGCGTTGGTCTTACCTGAACGCCATTTCTCAGCATGATGATGGATAATCCACCCCCGCCCCTTTGCTTTCATGGGTTCATGGGCACGGTGATAGGGGTCTGGAGAACAACACGCCTGACTTTGTCTGTTGCTTCGCCTCCGTCAGAACTGGGCATGTGCGGCCAGGCAGGAGGCGTGGCTATATCAGACTTAGTCTTATTGGGTACAAGGGACTTCAGGAAACCCAATCAAGTGGATTATCCATCATCATGCTGAGAAATGGCGTTCAGGTAAGACCAACGCCCCTTCAAGTATCAATCTATGACAAGTGACCATCTTGCTTGATTGGATTTCATTTATTTAAAACACATCATATTCAATAAGAAAAACTAATAAAAAGCTATTGAATGTAAAGCTAGTATAATCCCAAATATTAAGGAGATTTTTATTCTCTAACCTGAATTAGAAGGAAGGTTATGCATCTTTAGTGATTACAATTCAGACATTGTTAAAACATATTTCCATCTATAATAAATTAATCAGCCTGGCATCCTAATTCTGACCCTATTTATAGCCATTATGTTATTCAAAGACCTGATTATAATTTGAAAATCTTAAAGCAGTAAATGAATAACTTTCGGGTGTTTGAGCTATTAACTTTGTGAAGCACACGATTTAGTTGTGCTTCTACATAAAAATGGGCTATGTTGGATCTTTGTTTATGTGTTCTTAATGAAGAATATTAATATATATTATATTACATATAAATATCAATTTCTTGGATTTTTCCCCTTTTAATTTTCTAGTTTGTAAAAATTCAGTAAGAAAAAAAAACCCCTCCAAATGATCATTGCATAAAATTGGAGGCCACTTTTTATAGTCTTGTTTCTCATTAAATAACACAGTTTTGGAGCCAGATTTGATTTCCAGGTTTATTAAATTGATTACCCCCATCCAAAAATAAGCTTAATTTAATGTAAGTTGATACTCTAGGGCAGGGGTAGGCAACTTTGGCTCTTTTATGACTCGTGGACTTCAACTCCCAGAATTCCTGAGCCAGCCAAGCTGGCTCAGGAATTCTGGGAGTTGAAGTCCACGAGTCATAAAAGAGCCAAGGTTGCCTACCCCTGCTCTAGGGTCTTCAAGTAACGTATAAGTAAAAAGGTTATTCTCCTGTAAAGGTCTTCAGTTGGAGCAGAGAACCTATTAGGATTGAGGACTGCATTTAGTCTTTGAATATGGGATGCCATACTCAAATAGTTCAGCCCTAAAACAAAACTATGCTTGATTTAATCCAATTTACATTTACTTTATTCTTTCCAGCATCTTCCTAGCATAAGAAGCATAGAAAGCTAGTGAACCTTTCTCTAGCCTTTCGAACAATCATGAAAGCTGGTGCCCTTCTTGCCATCATTCAGAAGGTTCCTTCTCATTCTGTAGGTGGGCAGCTATGTTTCCTTTGGAGCATAGTGGCTTTCTCCTTGCAATCCTGATATGCGCACCGTTATTGTTCAATGCTTTCATGATGGTGGGCTTATGAACACGGCCATTCACCTTTGCAAGAGAGGACTTTAGTTTCTTAGGCATTACTCTGGGATTTTGATTTCCTGGAATATTATTAACATGTCTTGCTCTTGGTTGTGGGATCTTGTTGGTTATTTGACCACTCCGCGAAAGAGTAACAGTGGTGTTGGATTGTTTTCATTTGAGGATCAACCTCTGGTTTTCAAAGATTTTCAGAAATGTCCATTGTTCATGCCGTAGCACACTTGTGTTTGGAAGATCAGACTTTGATAGTGAATACCCAAAATTCTATTCTTTAAGTAAGGCAGGACCTCCCACGATCACCCCTAATTATCATCCTATTAACTGAAACATCTGAGTCTAATTTCCCTTTAAAATGAACTGATAATCTTAGAAGTTCACATATTCTTGCCCCAAACAAATAGTCATGTGACTCTCTGTGTGTGTGTGTGTGTGTGACATTTTATGATAGCCAGAAATATTTACAGGCCGTAAATCACCCTTTCTGAGAACCTTGTAACTCCATTGTTAAATGAGCAGTTGTAAATTGATGACTACCAAAAAATCCGTTTGTAAAAATCCATTTTTACCAAAGTTGGAACAAATTTTACAGATGGTGGGGGGAAAAGCATGGAAGTTATTGTAATGAGATAAGTTAGGATTGTGATTAGAGTGATGTTACTTGTATAGGTTTTTCTCACTAGTAATTAATGGTGAATAGTGAATTGAGATGTATGTCAAATCTGATTTACCATGTTCAATGTTTTTAACTTTTGTTTTCAATAAAATTTAAATTAAAAAAAAAGTAAATTGATGACTACCTATATAAGTTTTAAATGGCATTGGCAATGTGTCTTGAATGCAGTCTTCTCCAATGTAGCTTTAAGTAGTGCCAAACTGCAAATTAGGATGAGTAGTTCCTGTATTATTTTCTCTCTGTGTGTATTTATGTTTGCAAGATCCAGGTATTTGTGAGTTTCTGTTTTGATCAGGAAGGCAGTGCGCAGGGAACAGAACTTAAAATATTGTGCCCAACTCTATTTACATTTGCAACGTATCTTTAAAATAATGCTGGGGAAAATCAATGAGTTCAGGCATTGGCAATTTGTTTTTAGATTGCTACATGAAGTATTTAGCGAACTGTTTAAAAAGAACTCATGCTTTATTCACGTGAGCACATTCCTAAAGGAAAGCTCTCTTTTACAAACTTTGCTCTAGATTGTTAAACATTTCTAGCAAGTAATCATATTGTTGATAGCAAAATCAGCTGGGAATCTTGTGGCATCTTAAAAACCTTCATCCCTTCTCTCAGGATTGGCCTAGAACAGGGGTAGTCAACCTTAGCTCTTTTATGACTCGTGGACTTCAACTCCCAGAATTCCTGAGCCAGCTAAGCTGGCTCAGGAATTCTTGGAATTTATTTATTTATTTTATTTATTAATTTAATTTATATCCCGCCCTTCTCCTTACGGACTCAGGGCGGCTAACAACCAGATAAAACACTAATCCCCAAAAACTACAAATTTAAAAACATAAGTAAAAACAAATATTAATAATTTGGTCAAATTAATTTAAAAATTGCTTTAAAACCCCATTAAAATTTTCCCCTAGGCCAGTCCTGCAAGTTG
>NW_015387522.1:105226-125336 GCF_001527695.2 Protobothrops mucrosquamatus | reverse complement strand
ATCTGTGGCAGAAGGCGGTCTCGAAGGTATCCCGGTCCGCTGCCATGGAGCGCCTTAAAGATGATAGTCAGCACCTTGAAGCGCACCCGGAAGGCCACCGGCAGCCAATGCAGCTCGCGCAGCAGCGGTGTTACGTGGGAGCGACGAGTCCCTCCCAACACCGCCCGCGCGGCCGCATTTTGGACTAGCTGGAGCCTCCACGAGTCATAAAAGAGCCAAGGTTGACTACCCCTGGCCTAGAACATTATGAAAAAATGAACTCTAGTTTGAAGTGAAGACTTGGGTATGGCTACATTCCTAATTGATGGTTGATTAGTTAGCTAAGTTAGTGCTTCATAGCAAGGCTGAAAGAGTAAGGGTAAGTCAGTGAAGTGAGGTGAAAAGAGGGTGACAAGCTAGAAGAAGTTATTGCCAACCAAACAGAACATTTTTTTAAGCCTTTTTGTTTTAAGGAAACCATAAGCCATGAACATTGTCTCAGGAAATTCAGAACTGTTACTATAAAAATAGTGAAAACAATCATTTTGCCCTCCTTTGGAGAGAGGAAAGAAAATCTCATGACCTGTAGTTCACTTCAAGCAAAGGTACTTAAAACTGCTTCACTTTGGCTATCAGTGGCATGAAAATGAAGTAAATTTGGCCAATATAAGAAACGTGTTGTGTTGCATTTTATATCAAGTTTTATGGAAGAGCAATTTTGTGTGCATTTCATGGTCACCTATGTGTTGAAAACATGCAGTGCATCTCCTGTATCCTTGGACCTCAGAATGTTGCTTACTTCTGGATTACATTCACTTTACTTGATAATATAAATATAACATATAAGTGCTTATGTCTGAATAAATTGTTTTATCTTTAAGAGGTTGGAAAACTTATTGTTTTAAACGTATTAGTTTTATAATTCTTGGAGAAATTATTTTCTAATATTATAATAATTTAAAATTATTGGAAAAGTTTGTTATAAAATGTCTATATTTTATATCTGCCCTTTTCTATTTTTTTTTTAAATCTCTTTGTACTGTACTATTATAGTCTATCTTTGGAAAGATACATAATAAACATTTAAGCACTTAAATATTTAAGTAAGTTGTTGGCAGCTTTTCTGTTACTTAGGTTACATGCTGTGTTTTATTGTATTAGATTTGGTAAGATTTCATATGCAAGTATGGTCTTGGATTTCAAAATCTTATGCAAAGAATGGCTCTAAATATATATATTCGATTGTAGATTGCAGCATTTTACAGTGAAGATGTTGTAAATACAATTGATGGTTGGCTGGTTTTCTTAGATATTGCTGCTTCATATATGGCCTGTTCCAATTGTATAATCATTCTTAGCTAACGGGGGATATTTGTGATGAATTTTTTTTCATGAAAATAGGTATTAGCATGTTGCCTGTTAGCAATCTAGCCATCCATCCATATCTTTTGATAGATATGTGGATCACTTCATGCAAAAGTATCCCTCATTTCTTCCTAATTCTAGGAAGTTTTTTAGAATAATATTTCATAAGACACAATTGAAAGCAATATTTCAGATACAAGCAGCAGGTAAAATGTTGAAAATATTCTTAACCTTTTAGAATTGGCATGGTATGGCTATTACAGGAACATAATATTTTATTTATTGAAGGCTGCCTCTCAGGCAGATATTTATATCTTAGGTAGAACTTGAATCAGGATGTGGCTTAAATCTGGCAGGAATTAGCTTGGGAGAAAAATGACATTGCTTCTTTGGATTTCACTTACCACTTGTTTTAGCTGCTGCTTCATTAGATACTTTCTTTTGATTATTTTTCAGTGCCTTTAACAAAATCAAAGGCTGTAGCTTAGATGTATCTCAAGCAGCAACTCCATGGAAAATTAAACTTAAGTCAATTTTAATTGAACTTTCATTTTTGGAATTTATAATCTATGCAGAGAATTATAGCAGTTAAATTAGGGAAGTAAGCATGGTCTTTGAATAATTGTTGATAAATATAATGACAGTTAATAAGAAACCACTGTCTTTATAGTCATTGTTAGTTTAAATATAGTCTATGCAAATCATTGTTGTAGGCAAAGTCTCATGCATAATAAATAAAGAAAAAAAGAAGAGAAAGGATTCAAACTTCTAAGTTGGCAGGGTTTCTGAAAATCAGTAGTTTCTGAGTTATCTAAAATAAGAATGACAATTATTTTCTCCAGATGATGAGTTTAGAATCAAAAGATTAACAGATACCAAAGCAGGCAACTAGATGCATCTAGGCAGCTTACAGGAGAAAATGATAAAGATTTGAAGCCAACTTGACATTAAGTATGTGAAGTAGGTAATATGTAAACATAAAAATTATTGTCTATTTCTGTTAAACCATCTTAAGTGAGACCATCACCACATCTGGTATCATCAAATTCTATAATTTGTAGGCTACAGGAGGAACCTCAATGATATATCTAGAGCCACGGGTGTCAAACTCGCCACGTCACGTGACGTGTCGCAACGTATCGCAATTCTTTTTGCATTCCGGCAATGGGTGGGCGTGGCTTCAGGATGATTAAACCGGCCCATGGGCCGGCAGTTTGACATCCTTGATCTAGAGGCTGTGAGAATGAAAAATGTTTGCCCTTTCTTCCAGTATGGGAAGTGTGTAAAGTGGGGAATGGCGATATTTTGCTTGGCAGAGGCTTTGAACACTAATCACTATTCTGTTGTTGTTGTTGCTGTTGTTGTTGTTTTGCACCTAGAATCTTACCACTGGGTTTCAACTGAATCACCTCGTAGCTTTAACTGAGAGTTAAAGGGATGGGAGAATGTGTGCAAGTCGCTTCTCCCATCTTACCTTTCAGTTGCTGGGCTTTCTAAAAGGGTCTAGGACAGGGGTAGGCAACCTTGGCTCTTTTATGACTCGTGGACTTCAACTCCCAGAATTCCTGAGCCAGCCATGGCTGGCTCAGGAATTCTGGGAGTTGAAGTCCACGAGTCATAAAAGAGCCAAGGTTGCCTACCCTGGTCTAGGACAACTCACCACTGCCAATTCGCCCTGGCCAGCTTGCCATGGCTAGCTTGCTGCAGGATAACTCACCACGGCCAACTCACCATGGGACCACTCTCTGCAGGACACTTCAACATTGTATTAATCATTTTATTCAGTTACTTTTATGATTGGTGACCACATTTTCATCAAAACTATTGTAACTCTTGTATTTCTGAATTTATTTTATTATTATTGGCCATGAAATTAATTAATTTAATTTTTGTATTGGTTGAATTGTCCTGTGGCGAATTGTCCTGCCGTAAGTTGGCCCATTCCATTCTAAAAAGCTGGGGGCTTTGTAATACTAAAATCCCTGCAATGTAAGGGAAACAAGTTTTATTCTTGTGGAAGATATTTTTTTTTCTTTTTTTTAAGCAAAACCTGTTTTCCTATAACTTGATATTTCAGTCCTTTCCGCCAGTTTGCTCAAGACAAATATTAAGATAACTGAGCAGTATTTTTTTTTTATTTCTTCTTGGATTTTTTTTAAGAGTTAGATATTTCTCACTCCTTGGGGAAAATGCTAATTTTAGAAAATTTAAAAAAATACTTTCTTATTAGAAGTTCAACACAATCCTGCTTAATATTTTTAAAGAATTATTGGATTATTATATCTGCTCTGCTGATTTATTTATTTTAAATTGGTTAGTAAGGCCTGTATTACAATTTCTATCTCGTATTACCTCTCTGTCCTCAGTTGTTTTAGATCTTCTCCTGAAAAAGCCAACCTTAACCAACAGTGAAGGTGCAATCTTCCATGTTTCCCCAAAATTTATCAGGCATGATGGTATAGAGTTATTTTGGAAAGAGGGACCAAGGAGTCATTAGCACTGAGAACCATGGAAAAGTATTCAGACATGAGCTACACATTTGGTAGTGAAAACAGATTCTCAAGATGAGCATATCCAAAACAATACCTCGTAATTGCATTCTGTGATTCTGTTTGTATTTTCTTGAATATCTTTCCTGAAATTCATCTCTCTCCTTCTTCTGAATAGAGGACTTCTTATGAAAAATAGAAAAGTTAGTCAATGTATCCACTATAATTATCTATTCCACTCTAATTATCTATAATGACTAATGGGCGGCTTTCAGGATGAAATAGCATCAATTTAAAATAAATAAATAAAATGCATCAATTTATTTTTACTTTATTGGTTTACGTTTGCTAGCATATATTATTCAACCATAAAGACTCTGTGGGAGGTTAGGGTATGTTTGTTGGGGAGAGAAAGAGAGATGGTTTATATTTGTGTTTAAAGAAACGATACAGATAAATTTAGTTTCTAATATGTTCTAGAGAACATGTATTATTAAAGTAGTATTCTTGGATAAGGCAGACTGTTCAGGTCCTGCTCAGCCATGAAACTGGATAATCTTAGATTGAGACCTTGCCTAGTTTCCATGGTGGTAGTGAACACAGTAATTGGATAATCCATGTGTTGTCCTTACTCAGAAAAAAGGTATTGCAGGTGTGATAATGTTAAACTAAATATAGATAAAAATAACTGGTTTGTTTGACTGTACAGTATTGAATATATTTTAAGCACTTTATTCTCACCCTTGTTTTACTTCTATTATTTAGCATTCTTACTGAATTCAGTACCAGTCTTCAACTCCATATTCATTCAAAACATTCTATAATAACCTTATTTGGTTTATCTTATCCTTTCTCTAATTGTAGAGAATAATATTTCTCATGTCTATGCATTTTTCAGTGACTTGCTGAAGAGAAAACAAATGACTTGCACTCCCGTTTGGTATAAAATCAAAATGCATCAGCCTCGTGTTGCTTATTGTCATTTCTTGTACAACAAAAATTCTGCCCTGTCCCTGGATATAGAACAAACCCACACCTCCATATAATTTTTGCATCCACTTCTACTTGTATCTTAAAATAAGAGAATACTCTTTCTTCCAGTTATTAGACACATGTGCCATGTCCACACATGCTAAGCAAATTACACAATCTATTATATCTACCATATTTTTCAATATTTCTTCAGTTGCACACTTTTTGCTTTTAGCCTTCTATTTCAGTATTCTGACAAGTTTTATGACTTCCTTTTTCAACATCTTTTTTCTTCAACACTTAGCATTTATAGCAATTTCTCATTTTCCTTTTCCTCAGTTTTTCTATTTTCTAGTGTTATGATCATGAGTTTTGAGAGTATATGAACTTTTTTTCTGTTAATTAGTTTGTTGTAGTAGAACTAGTAAATTAATTGTTATATTATTGGGCTGATTCCCCTGTTAATACAATAACAGTACCATAAATAATATTGAGATATTTTTGTTAAAGTGGAAATCAACTGGTAGTAGAAATCCAAATGTCTCCTCTTAAATTTATCTGGAATTGCAGAGTCTGGATTGGTTACATGTATTGCAAAATTATGTCTCAAACAACTAAGTCCTTGTAGGCAGTCCAGAAGTACTGTATATCATATTCAATGATATAAAACATCACTCAGGATCTAATACGATTAGAAAAGTCATACTCCTTCCATCTGGTAGAAATTATCAACAAGAACAAATGCAGTTTCCATCTCACACAAATCACAGGGTCTCAGGCCTAACAAAAGGGATCAAGATAATTTGCTTCTTTTGTAATCATACCATCATCTCCAAAACCTTTTCTAGAAAAGCATGTTTCAAGACCTAATAGAAGTTGTCCAGCATTGAGAAATCCTTTAAGATGGGAGTGCACTTCAAGTCAGAACATACTGTACAATTCCCCCAGAACATTAATCACGTTCTGAATTCAACTTCTCAACCCACCTCTAGTTATCCAAAGAAGCCTAATAGAACAAGAGTCCAGCCTGCATGTGATACAATTTATATTGCTAGGAACCTCTCCATGAGATTGAAAGAATCTCAGATAATCTGGGATTCAAAATAGCACCTGGAAAAATATTGCTGTGTCAAATTTTAATATTTAAGAGTATGAGCCAACTATGCAGGTGATACTTCAATGAAGATTGAATTGCACATTGCAATTAATCTGCATGTAAGTTAATGGTTTCAGTAAGTATCATCCTGACTACAAATGAGTCCTGGGGCAAGGAGTGGAATTTTTTTGTTACAACACAGCACCAACAAAGTGAAGCTTTTGTTTAGGAACAGAAACTAGCTTCAGTTTCATATCTAAAGCAGTATTAACTGGGCTATTTGAATTACTCTCACTCAAAATGCAACAAATGAATAAAAATCAACATAAAGATGATCCTTGTTTAGCAATTGCCTTAGTAACCAATCATATGCTTTAAGTTTCATTTAGCTTGACCAAGTTGCTGGTCCCAATTGTGGTTATTAAATGAGGACCACCTGTATATTAATGATTGCAAACTGGTTGCACTTTCAGCTTTAATATAGATTCCTACCTACCATAAGAATTTAATATTGCTACAGTGTTAATAATGCTGATTTTGACTAGTATTCAACACACATATATTTTATGGCTGTCATTAGTCTATCTTGCCGCCGCTGTCTATTCCAGTTTGCAATACTAAAAATTAAGTTCATTTGCTTTGTAACTTATATTAGCAGGTATTAGCTGTTTCACAAACTAAGAAAATTTGTGTTGCTGTCTTTTGCACATTAGGGTAGATGTAACATCTGTTCTTATCTATTTCAAAATCTTAGACTTCTCCATTTCTAAGAGAATGTCTGATTTTTGTTTCTGAGGATGTTTAAAAATAGTTTCTAACAGTGAACTGGGAAATGACATATATAAACAATGAGAGTTCATCTTTTCCTTAACATAAATAGTGCTTCTTTCCTCCTATGTAGCAACTTTACTCTGTTACTTTTCTCATCTAGTTTTCTGAGATTTCTCCCCCCCCCAAAATAAAATACTGTGTAGCCACTGAGCATGTTTAATCCTTATTGTTCTTTTAGAGGAACCACAAAGAGCTATTCCTACAAATCTCAGTACTGAATCTGTGCAGTGTGGGTCTTGCAGTATAAGTATAGGAACTTCTCCTGATAATAAGAAATAAAATATAAGATATTTGTGGCATTGGTTTTTCATCTATTGCAGAGCTTCATTCAATATTATGAATATAGACCAGTGGTGGCGAACCTATGGCACATGTGCCAGAGGCAGCACTCAGAGCCCTCTCTGTGGGCACACAGGCCATGCCCTGGAGATGGCAACCATCCCTCTTCAACCAGCCACCTGCTAACTCGCCAAGGTCCCACATGGCCGGATGCATCCCAGCACCCATGCGCTCTCTGGCCTCTGTGTGCAGAGATAGATGGTGTCAGGCAGCAGCCGCCCCCACCCTGCTCGCCTCGCCTCACCCCGCAGGACGAGCCTCCTGCCCACTGCCCCACCTGGATCTCCCTCAACCCTGCCCGGCCCTCACAGGAGTCCCTCCCCATGAGCAACATCAAGGTGATCACGCCCACCTTGGCCACTCCCACCCAATCTGCCATGACCGCTACAGCCACGCCCACCCAGTGGGCCACACCCACCTGGCACCCGGCGATAAATAAGTGGGTTTTGAGTTGCAGTTTGGGCACTCGGTCTCTAAAAGGTTCGCCATCACTGATATAGACTTTCCAGGCAGGCAGTGATATGTGCAGAGGAACATCTACATATTTCTGAGTAGACTTGAATTGCAGCAGGGAGAGTTTTTCTCTGGCAGATTGATATTGTAGGATGCAACATCTAATCTTTTTTTCTGCAGCCATGCAATTAAGAGAGGGGAAAAACTGCATCTTTCTAGGAGGGAAGTATAACATTTAATATATCATAATTTGGGCAATGGTTTCCTGATATTATTGCTTTATAGAGAAAAGATGTGGACTATGGGGGCTTTGACAGCTTTGCTAAATTTTCATCTGAGATTATTGTCATTGGAAGAATAGATGGACAATATTGGAAAAATTGTTAGGTTTCAACTGAATATGGAATTTATTATCTTTCCTATCCTTTGAACGTGTTCCTTTAAATGCAGGGCCTTTGTCTCAAAGTTAGTTTTTGAGCTGAACTTAAATATTTAACTGAATTATAAAATAAAAATAAAATAAAAATGGTTTCAGCTGCATCCAGGTATGCTATTTAAGAATTATTGTAAATATATTTGCTTGCTTCAAAGATAATTGAATCAGGGAAATCTGTATCAGACTGGTAAAGAAAGATGCACAAAATATTCTGTGTATGGATTATTCCATGCATGAACAGGCAATTCTGGGTGGTCCATCCATAGATTTAGACACATGTTCCATCCATACATGGACCCAGACTCTCTGTACTTTGACCACACAGGTATTTTCCAATTTGGGGAGAGAAGAAAAAAGGGAGGAGTGATGACTTAAAAGCAAGTGAAAGGTAGGTGTGGGAAGGTTACAGAATAGTCAAGTAATCTAGTTGGAGATGGTGGGGGTGATGGATGGTCATTTAAGAGGACGCAAGGGAAAGGCTGATGAAGGAAGATTAGGGCAGGTGCATATGGTTACTTGGATATGCTGCAGTTAAATTCAAGGGAAGTCTAAATCACAGTGACACATAACTATTTTAGGTAGGTAATGGAAAGAAACAAACAGGAAGATTGGGGGACATGGACCAACTTTGCCTACTAACCCCATGAATCTCTTTTGAACTTGACTTTACTGAAATCTAAAACAATCAAGATGTACACTAATGTTTGGCTGAATTAAAGCCCTTTGAAGCAGTCTAACTGAACTTCTGTGAGTCCTATGTATGGAATAGTATGCATTTTTGCACTGTGCATAGTTTGCTGCAGATTGAATAATACAATAGTACTATATGGAACACTTTTGAGATTGCCATCCTCCTGTACATTTTATCATATTTGAAAATGCTCAGGGGCCAAGATCCACAAAACTACCCAGCCTGCAAAATGGATTGGGCAAGCCTACTAGATTTTTTTTTGCTCCCTTGTTACCACTTGACTCTTGTGCATTGTGCAAGCTACTCTAGCGGCCTACTTTGGCTCAAAAGTAGCTTACATTCAACATAAGATGCTACTCTGAAAAATGTTTGCTCAAGCACTATTAGAAATTCTGAAACAAGGGGGACTAGATGACAAAGACATCCAAATCATAAAGAATCTGTATTGCCATCAGGTAGCAAATGTGAGATTAGGCCAAAAATACTCATCTGATGCAGAAATAAGAAGAGGGGTCAGACAGGGATGTATTCTGTCTCCACTGTTGTTCAATATCTACTCTGAGTCAATCTTCAAAGAGGCACTGGAGAACATCGATGCTGGCATCAAAGTAAACGGTGTTTGGATCAACAACTTAAGATATGCTGATGATACAGTTCTGCTTTGCAGTAAGCATGAAGACCTTCAGCTCCTCATCAACAGAGTCACAGAAATATCTGAAAAATATGGCTTGAAGCTTAATACCTCAAAAATCAAGATCATGGTCGTTAGCAAACAACCCGTTAATTTACCACCAATAAATTCAGAAGGAATACCATTAGAAAAAGTTGAAAGGATCACGCACCTCGGTTCTAATTTACATGAAAGCTGGGACATGACCACTGAAGTAAAGACAAGGATAGAGAAAGCTCGAACAGCATTCTTCAAAATGAAAAAGGTCTTCTGCAGTCACGACATAAACCTAAGACTGAAAACCAGGCTTGTCAGATGCTATATTTTTTCTATCCTGCTCTATGGAGTAGAGAGTTGGTCTCTGACAGAAGGCCACCTGAAGAGACTAGAAACATTTGAAATGTGGATTTACAGGTGGCTGTTACGTATAAGCTGGGTTGACAAGATCAGAAATGAGGAGGTGATAAGCTGCTTGGGAAAGCCAAGTGAAATCATCAAAACAATTAAAAAACAAAAATTAGAATATTTCGGACATGTGATACGACACCCAGAAAAATACGGCATATTCCATTTAATCCTCCAGGGAAAGATTGAAGGCAAACGAGGTCAAGGCAGAAGAAGAACATCATGGCTTCAAAATCTAAGGGACTGGTTTGGACAAAACTCAGCAGCACTTTTTCGTGCGGCTGCTGATAAAAACAGGATCGTCAACATGATCACCAATGTCCGATAACGGATATGGCACAAGAAGAAGAAGCACTTTTGAGAATAGTTTGTTTAGATGCTGTGTTTAAGTCCTTCCCAAAGTGGTGCTTTCTAGATGTGTTTAGAATTCCCACCATTTTCAACCAGGATTGATTGTGTTTCGATTACTATTACTACTTATCGATTGTATTAATTAATATATTTTTGTGAACTATTTGTGATAGTGATTTCCACACACATTCTTACATAGAAAGTTTCCCCAGATGTTATAATAGGGTTCCGTTTTTAATCACTGAATATCATGTTAGCTGTAATGCCTCCATGACACATACATTATTTGGAAATATAATGATATTAACAGAGGTTAACTGAACTATTCCTGTGGAAAATGCAATTTGAAGTTCCAGGCATGTGTGAAAAATCTCTTAACATAACATTGCTATTATAACCACATTGTAAAGATGGCTTATAATCCTGAATGGTTTTTTTGTAGCCTTACAGTTCAGTCTAACAATTCTGTAAATATATAATTAAAAATCCGCAATATTAACCTGTTTAATATTTAAATATTAATATTTAGTTGTTTGTTGAATTGCCTGCCTGTGAATGATAAGCATGATTTGATAAGGGAAAACTGATAATATTCCAGGAGATTGCATCATATTCTTAAAATGGTTGTAAGCTGTTGGGGACATTAAGCGGGTAACCTGACTATATTTTATGACCATTTTTATGAAGCAAAATCACATGGTTGGTATGTGAATCATATGGTCATTAACAAAGCACATGATCATTAAGCGAATCCATTCTCCCAGATGGGTGTTTTTTGTTAACATCAAAAATTGCTGTCATGTGACTGGGATGCCGCAATGATTGTAAATGCAAGCTTGTTGCCATGCACCTGAAATAAGATCACATGACTGCATGGGGTATGTGAGGGTTGTAGCTTAGCGGAAGGATCATAAATAACTATTTTTGAATCTTTTGTGATTTTGGTCATCAAATGTTAAGTGAGACTACCTGAAAATTTTGCAATAGATCTGATATACATGGAATTTTGTGAATATGAATGAAATATATAAACATTTTTTCAGTGTCTCTTGAAGTAATCTGCTACGTAGAGGCCTGACTAAAAACTTGTTATTTTGTAGTTCATGCTTCAGAGCTTATATAGATAGGCAGAGTTATTTTTTAAAAAAGCAAGAACAAATTGGTTTTACTCTCACATGACAGGAAGCAACTTGGTTTTTGCTTGAAAGAGTACATGCAATTTAAAGACTGTTCAAACATTTGGGGAGTGTGTATTTTGGTACAGAAGGAGAAATGGGATTTAATTGTTTTAGCTAGTTAGTATTCTTTATGAAAGCATAATACTACTTTGCAATAAAAACAGACCAGAGGCAAAATAACAACAGCCTAAGTATAAAACTGTGAGTGAAATACAAGCTAGTATCACATTTCAGAATGCTTAAATAAATTATTAGTTGATGATGAACCAATAATTGAGGCATGTCAGTAGTTAAATTATAACTAGGAGAATATTTCAAACAAGGTAGACGTTCTTTCTTCCCAGTATCTGGGGTTTTGAAGAGGTGTGCCAGATATTGATTTTGGAGCATTCAGTGTATTTTCTCTTAAGTATTTGGTGTGTAACTTGCTTTCTCAGTCAGATCCAGTCTCCAACACTATGAATTTTAATTTGATAATAAAGGGAAATTATTACTTGTACTATTAAATACAAGACAAATAATACAGGTAGTCCTCAACTTGCAAGCACAACTGGGATTTCTGTTGCTAAGCAATGTAATCGTTAAGCAAGTTGTGCCCTATTTTACAATCTTTTTTTTAACCATGGTCTTTAAGCAAATCCAACTTCCCCCATGTCCTTATTGAAAGCCCCTGACTAGGTTAAAAATGATGGTCACATGACTTCAGGACACTGCGATGGAGATAAATACACGCTGGTTGCCAAGTGCCCAAATTTTGATCATATGAACGTGGTAAAACAGTTAAATCTGTTTTATTGTTTTCCTGGTGGCATATGTTTCTTCATAACTAATCTTTTCCTTGGTCTGGGAGTGTGGCGTTCAGTGGCCTCCAGATGGGTTGCATTTAACTGCCTTGTCCAATGGGTGGGCATATCAGAAATATGAATATATGTATCCCCATCCAACCGTAATACACCATTATTTAGGGTTAGGGTTTGATTTTTCAAATCTGTTATAAACTTATTTTGGAAGCATAAAATATATACCATATCAATAATTCTACCTCTTTACTTGATGAGCATATCTTTCTCTCCAGTTCTGCTCATGTTAAGGGCTCTTCAAAAGTTTATTATCAGTTGTAAGATGGCATAATTTATGGATCTATTTAAATGTATTTTTAAAAGCAAAGAGCGTTTTCATTTTGTTTAATTAACAATTCTAAGAAGAAGGGCAGGAAATTATGTTGAAGCATTAATGTATTGCTCCTGGTACTGGAAGTCAATAGTTTAGGGGTTTTGATGGAATAAATTATAATTTAGTTTAAAGTCTGCCGCATTTCAGTATGTTTTGTTGACAATCACATATCTAGTTTTTGCTTTTCATTTCAGCTGTAATCGTGACATGGAGAATAAAGAAACCCTCAGGGGATTGCAGAAAATGGATGATCGCCCAGAGGAGCGAATGATCAGGGAAAAACTCAAGGCAACATGTATGCCCGCTTGGAAGCATGAATGGCTAGAAAGAAGAAGTAGGAGAGGCCCTGTGGTAAGTAACTCTGAAATCACTTAAAAAGGAGAATTACTGAAAGCACAGAATTTGCTTTCTTATCTTATATTACCATACAGTTGGTACTGTAAGGAATGGTAATGAAATTCCTCTTGCTTCATTTTTTTCATGTTGCTGTTTTTTCACTGGACAGATCTGCAATGCCTCACCAAAGTCAAACCCAACTTAAATTTCTGTTGCTTAAAATGACACAACACTGCCCTCTGTGGGTAGCATTTTACTTTCTGCTTCATTAGTTGAAATAAGTTGTGATTACAAAAACTAGAAGGAATTATATTTATATTTATTTATTTGTATCCCACATTTATTATTTTTACAATAAAACAATGTGAGTTTTAATATTGCCTGTATAACATGGCTGTGTAACTGATCACTGTATAGTGAAAGAGGCAAAGTTTTCCAAAATGTAAAACTCAAGACAATTTGGGACACAGTTTTGCTTACCAAATATTGAAGAAATCAGTGCTGTTTTCTTGGAATTTAATAAATTATAATAATAATTTATTAAACTTGAGTAGAAGAACCATCATAATAATGCGATGCTGCACGCTCTATGAGAAAAACTGGATTCATTGCGAATACCATCACTATTACTAGATTTTCATAATGTAAATGTTCTCATAATTTCAACTTAACTAATTAAAAATAAATGCTCATTAGCATTAAGAAAAACTGTTTGGTGGAAATCCCCTCCCTCCATTTATCTACAATTTAATGAGAATATTTGCTTTCATTTGGAAAAAGGAGACATTTTTTCCTATTTTTCCAAGGTGGTAAAACCAATACCAATAAAAGGAGATGGATGTGAAACAAACAAATCGGCAACAGAACCTCCTCCTGATGGACAAACAAATCCCACTTCACCTACTCAGAAAGGGAGACGGAGCCCTTCTCCCAGTGGACCCTTCTCATCCTCCTCCAGGACAGTTAAATCCGAGTCACCTGGTGTTAGAAGGAAAAGGGTGTCTCCTGTACCTGTAAGTAATTATGGGATAGCCCAAGCTTATGATACGAAATTCATATCTCCTTCCATATCAGTTGGCCCATCTTGAATTGGCAAGCCTTTGGCTTGATGGATATTAAATTGTGTTTTAGTTATGTTTTCTGTAGTGTAAACTCATTTTACCTTACTATATTTTGCCAGTTTTTGCTGTTTTAATTTCTGATTGATTAAACTGCATTGGATTATTGTACTCTAAATTGTATAGATTTGTATGAGGAATACATATTACTACTGGGTTTATTTCTGAGAGAAAAGCATAGAAGTAGTAATGTTTATAGTATTTAGTGGAAGAACTAAATTTCTACCATTTCTTATCTAATTATTTTGTACGTCTACTAGTTTGGAAGGATATAGCTGAATTTCTTAGAAAGATCGAGGAATGGGAAAATGAAAAGTACAGACAAAAATTACTGAAAATAAAATTAATTTTAAGTTTCAGAGTGGACGTATAACACCCCCACGAAGAGCACCGTCTCCAGATGGCTTCTCACCATACAGTCCTGAGGAAACAAATCGTCGTGTCAACAAAGTTATGAGAGCTAGACTGTATCTCTTGCAACAGATAGGACCTAATTCTTTCTTGATAGGGGGAGACAGCCCAGATAATAAATACAGAGTGTTCATTGGTCCTCAGGTATGAATTGAAACTGTGTTGAATATTTAATCAATAACTATTAAATAAACTCATTTCAGAAGATTTAATTAAGATTACCTCACTAGATTTAAGAGAACATGTGAAAATGCTGAAACATTTTCTTGCTTTCCAGAAGTTGCTTGACATATTTTATTTAATTCTTATTTGCATAAATCAGAACATAGGCATTGACAAAGTATCAGTGAAATATAAACAGCTATATGAATGCTATGTTGATTATATCAGCACAAGAGTGGTTTAGAAAGAATAAAGCCATCATTAATCAGTTATTTCTTATTTTGAAGAAAGCAGAAACATAATCCTGATAAATCTGTAAGAAGTGATTTGGGGGAAAGTTATAAAAACAATATAATATGCCCATAATAACCACAATAAATACATTTCTGTTCACAGACATGTAGCTGTGGGCGTGGAACATTTTGTATTCATCTCCTGTTTGTTATGCTTCGAGTGTTTCAACTTGAATCTTCAGATCCAATGCTGTGGCGAAAAACCTTGAAGAACTTTGAGGTAGTTCCATCGTATTTCTTTTGTCACAAATAGACAGTTATGGCTTCTGAAATTTACCATATAGAATTTCTACGGTTTCAAAATTACCAAAATATGATCATCTCATTTCTAAAATTAGTTAATAACAAGTGTTATTCCAATATCAAATAAATGGGTAGACTTCCCTGAATAAATTCTCCATTATTATTTCTCCATTTTAATAACTGGAATTTAACAGGGTTAGCTAAAAAAAACCCTTTACAATAAGCACTACTTTCTCCCTATATTATATAGACATTTATATTTGCTATTGGCTATTTTTTCCCTTAAATATATAGATGTTTAAATGTGGAAAAGTTATCTTAGTTATCCTTAGTCCTGGCTGATTATTGCTGTAATATATCCATTAACCAAGAGAAAGATCAGAATGATGTCATGTAGCTGTTAAACAATGGTAAAAAGTTGGCCTTATTATTCATGTATTATTCTATTAATATAGTTTATTTAACTTATATGGTATTTTGCTTGTTTGTAAGGGGGTAGCATCATTAGTTTATGTCAAATTGAAAATTATGAACATTGAACATATTTAATTCTCACATCTAAAATAGAATTTGGCAAAATTCAGCTTCTGTGTTTGCATTCCCATAAATGAAAAAGAGAGAACGTGTCTCTAATTACAAAAGATATCATTTACAGAATTCATCCATACCATAGTTGGTATTTATAGTATGCTGTTATTTTATATACATAAGTAAATTGATATAATTTTACATTATACTCTGCTGCAATTATATATTTATTTAAGAGACTTCAAGTTTGAGTAGTTCATATTCTAACACTGCCTATTAATATTTTCTTCCAATGTTAGGTTGAGAGTTTGTTCCAGAAATACCATAATAGGCGTAGTTCAAGGATCAAAGCGCCATCTCGTAACACCATTCAGAAGTTTGTCTCACGAATGTCAAACTCTCATACACTGTCATCTTCTAGTACATCTACATCTAGTTCAGAAAATAGGTTAGTACTTATTCTTAAGAAATCAGTACTGCCGTTCAAAATAGTCTCTATTTTTATAAATAGATAACCCTGACTCATTGGGTCATCTTTTGAGAGTGTAGGGTGAAATGACCAGAATGTACATTAAATTTTCCTGAACTGTATTGCCATCAAACGGGTGGGCAAAAAAGAAGTGGGAATGGGAGTGATCTCCTGCTGGCTTCCCCATTGACTTTGCTTTTTGGAAGCTAGCAGGGAGCATAGGAAATAAAAATCACATGACCATAGGGACACTGCAGTGCCCATAACTTTGCAAATAAAATTGGTCTGAACATCATGGAAATTTCAATTCCACAGGAGTCATGAGTCCCAGGTTTTTAATGGTGGCACAGTGGTTAGAATACAGTATTGCAGGCTAATTCTATCGACTGCCAGCAGTTTGATTCTGACTGGCTCAAGCTTGACTCAGCCTTCCATTCTTCCAAGGTTGGTAAAATGAGGACCCAGATTGTTGGGGGAAATATGCTGACTGCTTAGAGGGGACTGTAAAGCACTATGAAGCTGTATATATGTCTAAGTGCTATTGCTATTCTTTAAATTAGCAGATTTTCGATATCTTCACTAAAATTGTGAATGTGCTAACTTGAAGATACAAAAATAGAAACAAACACAATGAGAATTTTGTAGTGTATAGGTAGATACTTGCTTTATTTGTCATATTTAAAAAAAGGTAAAATATTCCTATTTGGACAGTCATTTTAAGTCAACGTTTTTTATTTTGTTTTATTTCCTAATAGATTGAGACCTAAGTATGAAGTTCGGGCTAATTTATTTTTGTTTGTTACTATGTTTTGGGCAATATTTCTGTTTGTTCTCTTTATTTCCTTGTATCTTGGTAGATGTCTTTCGACATTTCTAAGTAGAGGCCTGCTGTTGTAATCACAGGGATGTTTTCTTAAAGAGCTAGTATACACAAGAAGGTTTTTGTGTGCATGATTAGAGGCTCTTAAAATGTAATAGGGTCTTTAAGAATATCTCAGCTTTTAAAAATAAACTATTACAGGTGGTCCTTGATTTGAGACCATTTATTTAGCAACTGTTCAAAGTTATAAACGTGCTGAAAAAGTGACTTATGACCTGTCCTTGCACTTACGTTGACATTGGATCCCCAACTTGGGTGCTTGGCAACCAGCATGTATTTACGACGGTCACTTAACCAGATTTCTAAGTGACAGAAGTTGTGGTCCCAATTTTGGTCATAAGTTGAGGACTATTTCTAAACTATCCAAAGAATGGAAAAATAGCATTAGCTAACTATCAGAAATAGAATAGGTATAGCTAAATATGAAACTCAAATGAATTTTGCCTCCAATACTTTTAAATTTCTGTCAAAATATTTATTATTATTGTAATAGAAAAAAAGTTGGAAGGGATCTTGGAGGTCATCGAGTCCAACCCCCTGCTCAGGCTGTCCAGTTTCTTCTCAGCTGGGCTATATCATATTCTTCATGTTTTAGCTGTTTTAACCACATATTGTTTTTTGTAAATTGCCCAGAGTCCACTACAATGGATGGCAATAACAAAATAAATAAATAAAAATGACTCAAGATACTTTCATAAGGAAAGTTTACAAAATAAAGTTGAAGAATATTGATATGAGTATTATGTTTGAAAATAACTTTTGGCTTCTAGGCACATATTGTACCTCCTAAGGAAACAAAACTTGTCCATCTCTGAATCTCTACATAAAAATGAGAAGTGATTTACCAGAGCTCTGGAAAGGAATTGTATTTATTTACAGTATTTAAAATTATCATGCTCAAATATGAAAAATGAGCATTGATTTCTCAGTTTGTTGGTTTAACTGAAATATTTACATGCTGGTTATGTCTCTAATTTATTTTCTCACTGTCAGAATACATTTATTTACTGTGTAACATTTGTGGTGTTACAGTAAAACAAAAGATAGAGTTCTACCCTAAGATGGTTCAAGTATAAGTTATTATCTGTTACTAATTTCTTGAACCATATATTTGGGAGTTGGCATAGCCCTGGAGTCCTATGAAAAGACACAGCTAATAAGGAGATGTCAGTAGATCCTGTGGGAAAGACCTTGCATGCTCTGAAGGATCTTTTCCTTTTAAATCCAAAACTCTGGCAAAATTTTCAATTTAACACTATGCACAAAATTTCCACTGTCGTCTTTTCCCTGTGTTCCCCAAAATCTTTTACTGAAGGATCTGTAATTCCCCTAAGAGTAAATATTGAAAGTGTATAGCCATAAGGGAAATCTTTATTCTTCCCATTCCACAGATAGAAGCTGGTCCATCAGTAAGACAAGTTTTGGGAAATGATACTGTATCTGTATTAAACAAACCTGTGTGAATAGATTAAGCACAATGGCAGTTTGAAAAAAGATGAATGCTGATAGCTGGAAATGAATTCTGGAACAAAATATTTCTTATATGATTGTGATCCCCTGAAAGAATATAATAATAATAATAATAATAATAATAATAATAATAATAATAATAATAATAATAATAATAATAATAATAATAATAATAATAATAATAATAATAATAATAATAATAATAATAATAATAATAATAATAAAAAAGTTGGAAGGGACCTTGCAGGTCATCTAGTCCAACCGCCTGCTCAGGCAGGAAACCCTATACCATTTCGGACAAATGGCTGTCCAGTCTCTTCTTAAGAACTTCCAGTTCTTAAGCATTCACAACTTAAGCATTCACAGTTCTTGGAGCATTCACAACTTCTGGAGGCAGGTTATTCCACTGGTTAATTGTTCTAACNTGCAAGTCCACCACATATGAAAAAAAGTTGCATCTTGTTGTCCACACCTCCAGCACTTGGATTCATAATTCTCATAAATGCGAGACATAGTTGCAGGATCCATGTGCCATCTATAAAACATTTTATAAAAATTCTCACGTAAATTTTGAGCTTGCGTGAATTTCACATTTCTCACCCATATCAACTCCCAGGTATCCATTGAAGAATATTGATATGAGTATTATGTTTGAAAATATCTTTTGGCTTCTAGGCACATATTGTACCTCCTAAGGAAACAAAACTTGTCCATCTCTGAATCTCTACATAAAAATGAGAAGTGATTTACCAGAGCTCTGGAAAGGAATTGTATTTATTTACAGTATTTAAAATTATCATGCTCAAATATGAAAAATGAGCATTGATTTCTCAGTTTGTTGGTTTAGCTGAAATATTTACATGCTGGTTATGTCTCTAATTTATTTTCTAATTTATTTTCTCACTGTCAGAATACATTTATTTACTGTGTAACATTTGTGGTGTTACAGTAAAACAAAAGATAGAGTTCTACCCTAAGATGGTTCAAGTATAAGTTATTATCTGTTACTAATTTCTTGAACCATATATTTGGGAGTTGGCATAGCCCTGGAGTCCTATGAAAAGACACAGCTAATAAGGAGATGTCAGTAGATCCTGTGGGAAAGACCTTGCATGCTCTGAAGGATCTTTTCCTTTTAAATCCAAAACTCTGGCAAAATTTTCAATTTAACACTATGCACAAAATTTCCACTGTCGTCTTTTCCCTGTGTTCCCCAAAATCTTTTACTGAAGGGTCTGTAATTCCCCTAAGAGTAAATATTGAAAGTGTATAGCCATAAGGGAAATCTTTATTCTTCCCATTCCACAGATAGAAGCTGGTCCATCAGTAAGACAAGTTTTGGGAAATGATACTGTATCTGTATTAAACAAACCTGTGTGAATAGATTAAGCACAATGGCAGTTTGAAAAAAGATGAATGCTGATAGCTGGAAATGAATTCTGGAACAAAATATTTCTTATATGATTGTGATCCCCTGAAAGAATATAATAATAATAATAATAATAATAATAATAATAATAATAATAATAATAATAATAATAATAATAATAATAATAATAATAATAATAATAATAAAGTTGGAAGGGACCTTGCAGGTCATCTAGTCCAACCGCCTGCTCAGGCAGGAAACCCTATACCATTTCGGACAAATGGCTGTCCAGTCTCTTCTTAAGAACTTCCAGTTCTTAAGCATTCACAACTTAAGCATTCACAGTTCTTGGAGCATTCACAACTTCTGGAGGCAGGTTATTCCACTGGTTAATTGTTCTAAC